>NW_006300104.1:1771032-1784205 GCF_000327345.1 Myotis davidii | reverse complement strand
GAACAGTTTAAAATTTAGCCTTCCAGCTCTGTCTCCATCCCATGGCCTCCCACTCTGCCAAGTCCTCCAAGCCACCAGCTCTCTCTCTCTCTGCTCTTCATCTGGCGGCTTGGGGAGCCAAGTTCCTCAAGCCTCTGGCTCTCCTACTCTGCTCTCTGCCTGGTACCTGTGTATGCAAATTAACCCACCATCTTTGTTGGGTTAATTTTCTTACTCACTCATGATTGGCTGGTGAGCGTAGCAGAGGGACAGTCAATTTACATGTTTCTCTTTTATTATATAAGATTAGAGAAAAGTCATCCATAGACAAGAAACTGTACTTTCTCTTACTTCTATAAGGTGTGTCACATATAGTGCTCAAAAATATCAAAAACATTATATTACAAGTTATTTCTCTAGATTCTCAGATATAAAAACATGATAAAGGTCTAACAGAGGTCACAATTTCAAGGATTTTTCTTCACATATAGAGTGTTGATAACTGAATTTGCATGTGATTAATTTTCCTTAATAAAAAAGAAAAATTTTAAATTGTTAGAAAAACACCACTTCCTATTGTTAATTACAGATATGTCAACTACCACTTAGTGAAATTTGCATAATAAGAGACAAGGTAAGTTTTATTTTCCATATTTTACATATTATTGAAAACTCCTTTAGTGTATCTCTATAATGTATTATCAGAGATGACCCAGTCAAGGCTCTCCTTCACTGAATCATCTCTGATAATATTTTTTTCAATTATGCTTAATCACAAATTGACCTGAGATCTTTAACCAATCAACATTAAAAATTTCCTTTATGTGGTACATAATAATCAAGGATTTTTAAGGTTGAATTATGGTTATTTAGGGTGGCTTTAGTAGGGAAATAGTAATTAATCCACAAAGGGTGCCTATCTGTAAATAAGCAGAGTTGCCTTGAGAGTTATATGTTTATACAAACATTTAAATATTAAGAAATATTATTGAAATGAGCTTTCTATGTCCTCTACTATATGTTAAAATATTTTTATTAGTTACCATTAGGGCTTACCTATTCAAGGCTTCATAGCTTGTCCCACATAGTCCCTGTGAATGTCATCTAGATTCAACTAATTCATACTCTGCAGCTGGCCTCCCAGACTTTAAACCAGTGGTTCTCAACCTTCTGGCCCTTTAAATACAGTTCCTCACGTTGTGACCCAACCATAAAATTATTTTTGTTGCGACTTCATAACTGTAATGTTGCTACGGTTTATGAATCGTAATGTAAATATCTGATATGCAAGATGATCTTAGGCGACTCCTTTGAAAGGGTCGTTCGACCGCCAAAGGGGTCGCAACCCACAGGTTGAGAACCACTGCTTTAAACTCTCCTCATTTGCTATTCTGCCTATTCACCTTCCCCCATATTACGCTGTAAAAACACCATGTTCATCATGCTTGCTGTCCATTTGACTCTTTACTGAGTCTCAATTTTCTATAAAATAAAATCCCCCAGATCCCTACCTCTAGTTCGAAATTACCTTTCCAATACCAATCCTATATTACATATATAAACCTGTATGTTCACCTGTGGGTGTTTTTCTGTCTCCAAGGCATGCCTTCCCCGTTTTCTTCATAGAAATGTATACTTACTGCATTCCTAGCCAGCAAAACCATACCCATCATTTGAAGCCAAATTCCACTTTCTCCCTAGGAAATACAATGTCCTATCATTGAGCACAGATTTTATGGTTTGCAAAATATTTTCACAGACATTCTCAATTCATTTTAATTAAGCTGATATAAATAGACACTTTACAGATAAGGGACCTGAGGCTCCAAGAGGTCCTCCCTAACTATGTGAATTCATATTACTCTTTCTTCTCTCACACCAATGGCAAGTGCTCTGTAATATTTATTAGTACACCTTTTGCCAATGAGTGTATTTACTCTTTTATATCTCTAAGTTATTTGTTTAAATATTCATTCAGCACTAATTTACTGAGGTCTTATAATGTATCAGGCATTTATCTGGGCAGGTCTGTACCAGAAAGTTCATTGCTGGTATTTCTCACTAGATAATTTCTTACATGTCAGAGATCACAAACTTTTATCTCCATAACAGTGCCTAATATAAGCAATATGCAAGAAACAGTTAAAGAATAAATCAAAAGTAAACCATTTTCTCATTAGGATAATCACATTTTTAATAAAAATCATGCAAACTTACAATCTGGACTTCTGACATAATACCTTAACTATCTTATAAGCACTTTATTTACTCTAGTTTTCTAAGTGTACAGTAATAAAAAATACAAAACAAAAACACCACCCTCTTTCTGTACTTATCACCACAAGTGGCTAGCCATAGGGTGCTATTACCATTAGCAATGAAAGCAATCTTTTTGGCCCTAAAATAATTATGCTGAATATTCAGCATCTTTCGGGAAGGCTAATTGAGGGAAAATGAAACACTAAGCCTCTGTGCTGTGCAACTGCAGTTATTAAGATGCGAAACTGTTGTCTAATTAGAGTCCCGTTTGAACATCAGTAGAATGAATCTTTGTAGGAGTGTGTGTCTGCATTATTTAAACATCTTGATTCCAGATACAAGGTAAGTTAAAATTTAGCCTTGGGATACAGTAAGTTCAGAAACAGCAAAGCATTTTTCCTCCAGCATAGAACGAAAGGTTGCCTCTAACTGAGCTACTCATAAGAGATCAACAACTTAGTGAACAGAGAAATGTCAATGCTGTCATCTGTTCAAGTGTGAGGAGCAGGACCCTGGCCATGTGTGTCATCAGTCCTGCATTTGAAGATGAAGTCTGTGGCCATGCCTTTTCCTCCGTGCAGGAGGTTGCTAAAAGACTGAACGCATGACCCAGACCTCTCCACAGAGTACACTAGAGGTTTGTTCTTTGGTTAGTGCATGGGACCACCACTTACACGGCCTTTTGTGCTTTCAACTTTGTCTGTTTGCCACAGAAAAAGCTTAACCTTTTTACTTACAATAACTTAACTTTTACTGCAAAGCAGTAAGGACTAGATTTGCCACTATTGTTGCTTCTGGCGAAGCTGTGGCTGGAAGACCTTAGGTGATGATTTTACCACAGGTCTCCCAGCTCCGTGTCTTTCAATACCCAGTGCTTCAGGTTTTGAGGAATCCTATTATATAAGTAACATAATTTGCCATGTTAAACACTTGGTTCACTCTGTGATAGTTCCTCAGAGGCAAATATGAAAAGTAAAGTATGTTCAAAAGCTTGGGGTTTTTTTAAGTGTAAAAGAGAGGCTGCACGGATTTTAATTTGAATGGACCTCAGGCACAAAACAGAGGTCCCTCTTGATGTAAAAGACTGTGAAATTTTTGTTCTACTTTTAAGATCTCTGCTCCATTAGGGACTCTTTCTCTAAGTGCCCTATGGTAACTAGTTAAGTCTAGGAAGTCTCAATACCAGAAAATTTTTCAGTTATTACGAAAAAGAAGGAATATCACTTTACCAACTCAGCTCCTCTAAGTTCTGAAGCTCTGCCTGAAGTAGAATGTTTCCCCACCCAATGCAAGTGGAAAGAAACAACTTCCAGAATACTCATGTTCCAGATTACTTTATATTAGGACAATCTCGATCATTCTGAACAGCAGAGCCAGTGACTCTTTAGTTGTATAAGCCGAATTATTGGAGATATATGTATATTGAGAAAGTGAAATCCACACGGAGTTTCTATTGCCTTCCTTCACCATTATTGAGTGTTTTCTATTTAACACATCTGTATTAATGTTAACAATAGGAATAAAACTAAAATTTTTGTTCCCTCTCCTTCCGGAATTGGAAATTTTAGTTGAGAAAACTTGATTAGAGAATCATTACTTCAGTAATTAGAATAACTGTATTTTAAGTAAAAACCAACCTGTTATCAGAAAGCCTTATTTCTTTAAATCCTTCTTAATTAAATCCTTTCCACTGGTGAGATTATGCACTATGTGGAACTTCAGAAGGTCTGTCAGCCAATGGACTTTGAAAAAGTCAATTCACTCTCTGATCCTGTGCTTCCTGTATGACAATGATGTAAAACTTGCCCTGTCACTAGACACAGAGTTGCTATGAGAACCAAATAAATTAGTGCAAGTGTACACAAGTTTGTAAACCTTAATTAAGCATTGGTCAAATCTAGGGTGTACAGCAGAATAAAAATGGGTGTTTTCACTGATACCAAATGTAATATTTTTAATTTAATTATTTTATTTTGGTTACATATTTATTTTTATTTTAAATCTTTATTATTAGAAGTATTACAGCCCTAACCATTTTGGCTCAGTGGATGATAGAGTGTTGGCCTGCTCCCAGGTTCGATCCCAGTCAAGAGCATGTACCTTGGTTGTGGGCACATGCCCAGTGGGGGGTGTGCAGGAGGCAGCTGATCAATGTTTCTCTCTCATTGATGTCTCTAACTTTCTATCCCTCTCGCTTCCTCTCTGTAAAAAATCAATAGACTATATATATATTTTTAAAAAGTATTACAAAGTTCCTCCTTTTCCCCACATTATTTAAATTTAATTTATACATTAAATGGTAATCCTTAATTGTCACTCAAGGTCATTTCTTAAATATCATTCTGTAATATGATTGTTTTCTTCAGAGTGTCTCTCTTGACCCTTACGGAACATGTATAATTGCAAACAAGTAAGCGATTTCCCTCAGTTATAGAAGAAGACAGGTTGCATTAATGGGGGAAGGAAGGCAGGAGAAAAGTAATGGGAAAAGTGAACTGACTAACTAAATGCATTCATTCAACTAAGTAGGTTTAGGAATGAATAGGTTCAATGGCAAGAATAAATGCAGCCTTTTGACACAGACAGAAAGATCTGTGCTTCAAGTCCTAGCGCTGCTGCATACTAACCATGTGAGACCTGGGTCAAATACTCAGGCTGGAGCTTCTCAGACTGTGGTCCCAGACTAGCAAAGTCAGCATCCCCAGAGAATGAGGTAGAAATGCAAAATCTCCAGCCACACTTCAGACCTACCAAGTTAAAAATCTTTGGCTGGGGGATCCCAGAAATCTATGTTTTAACAAGTATTCCATGTGATCATGATTAATTGAGAGCCATTAACTTGAACTATATGAATAGGTTTCTTCATTTATAAAACAGAATAATATCTTTCTTACAAGTAAAAGTATAATAGGCAAGTTATATGCAGAGTCTGATGCATGTTAATTGCCCAATAAGTAGAGTCTATAACATTATCTATCCAGATACATCTCAAATGCCACCCTGTCCATAAAGCCAGGCATTTCCTCTCTTCATTTATAAAAAGCAATTAACCCATCTATCAGCTATTTTAATATTATACGAGGGGCCCAGTGCACAAATTCATGCACCTTGAAAGGAACTGTGGGCCGCAAGGCCCATCCTCTGAGCCCCAACCCAGCTCCTCCCGCCATGGACCGTGGTACTCTGTCTGCCAGCAGCCCTGCTCCCACCACCATCACTCTCATGCACTAATGGAGCTGGCCCCGCTCACACCCGCTGATAGGCGCGAAGCGATTGGGGCCAGTGTCAGCAGCAGATGCGAGCAGGGCCAGCACAGTCAGAGGGTACAAGCGGTGGCTGCTGCCCCGATCGCCCCTCAGGAGCAGGGGCAGGTGAAGAAGCCCTCAGGACGATCGGGGCTGGCAGCCGCCACTTGCACCCGCTGACGGCACCCAGCGATTGGAGCCAGCACCGGGTGCCAGGTGGGACCACAGCACTGAGGAGCAAAGAATTTTCAGTAACCAATAGAGGTCGCGTCTATGACAGTGAACAGCGCCCCACCTTGGTCTGGTGCCCCTGCTCACCTGCGCTACCATCCCACCACAGCTGATGCCCGTCATGTTCCACCTGCACCCCCTGGTGATCAGCACAAGTCATAGCAACTGGTTCGGTTGTTCCGCAGTTCGGTCTATTTGCATAGTAGCCTTTTATTATATAGGATATGCTAATTCTTAAAATCTAGTAGGCTGATTTCCTCCTCTTTATTCACCTTTTACAATATATGTTTATAAATGTTTTTGGCTAATTCTCTGTCAGTAATGATAGGTATTTTTAATTTAGAAAGAAAATATTACTCATTTTAGACCTCTTGGAATATTTAACACATAACACAGTGATTTTTGTCCAAATACAGAGAAACAAATAATTATATCTATTCTATGAGATTACTGTCAAGTTTTAAATATCAAGTTTTAAATTTACAAAGTGCTTGGTACTCAGTAAATGGTGGTTGTTGGTATAATGGTAATGTTTAAAAAGTATGTTAAAAGTAGGCAAATTAGCTGTACACTGCATCATATGGGACACCTTTGTTGTCTGCAGTTACCAAGATAAAACGTCTCCAATTCGCACAGAAACACAAGGATTGGACATTTGAGCATTGGAAAAAAGTCATGTGGTCCGGTGAATCATGTTTTCAGTTGCAGCATGCAGATGGCAGAGTGAGAATTTGGTGGCAACAGCATGAAAGCATGCACCCCACATGCATGAGTACAACCCTTCAAGATGGTGGGGGCAGTGTTATGGTTTGGGGCATGTTTTCCTGGAATGATTTGGGCCCTTTAATTCGTGTGGAACAACGTCTAAATAACACAACATACCTAAGTATCGATGCTGATCAAGTTCATCCTATCATGTTGATGGCATATCCCAATGGAGAGCGCACTGACCACCAGGGGGCAGCTCCTGCATTCAGTGTCTGCTCCCTGTTGGTCAGTGCACATCATAGCAACTGGTTGTTCTGCTGTTTGGTTGATTTGCATATTAGCCTTTTATTATATAGGATTACTTTCCCAGAGATACAAATGTAAGGTAATAGAGAAATCCTATTGAATTTCCTTTCATTTATGGAAATTACAAAGAAGGACATGTTTTTCTGATCTTTTTCCATAGACAGCCATTAGCAAACAGTCAGGCAGCATATAGTCAAATGAAATATGGCTTCACATGGAGGATTAGTAGCTGCTATTCTTTTTTGTCCCAGCACACATTCAGATAAAGGGCACAGCCACTTTGTCCACTTCATCTAAGAATAGGAGCATTAATCTATGAATTTTGAGTATTCCCAAAAGAAAGATAAATTATTTCACAACTCATTGGGAAAATTTCTTTAAGATTCCCATCCATCAAATATGTGAATCTTATTTAATAAATGAGAGGTTTTTGGTGACCATTTTTGACTGACATGGAAAATAAAAACATTTCCTCTGTCTTTTAAAGGATTTAGCTTTGGATTTTCATGCCCCATAATGTCTGCCTGGAACTGTGAGGGAAGCAGCTGACTATTTGACATGTGGAAAGGTATTATGGTTTCTGGGTAAAATTGAAGAAAACTTTACTTATCACAACTACCCTTTCATATTTTAGATAATTTCTGGAGAATCAAAAGATCTGTTTAGTACTATAAAACATTTGCCTACAAAATCTCTGCCAATAATTTGAAAGAAAGTTATAATCAGATTGTAATTTGGAATGTGCCAGTGTCTGACAGATAACTCCTCAAATTATAGTTGGCCTTCTTTTATTTATATTGTTCATTTATTAATTTACTAATTTTATTCTGATTTTGGTTTATACATATTGAGGAATCAACTTTTTTTTGTTTATTTGGAAATTCAAACTTATTAGTCCTCACTGCTAATTACCTCACACTTATTCCACCTGTTAGCCACTATGTGGGGAAGAAAAATAAAGCCAACATTCTTACCAGCTAAATGGTATCTCCAACTCCTAAAGAGTGAAATATAATTCTTGGCCCTGTAGTATTTATTTTTATACTACTGAAGAACCAATTATTTGCCAAGCTGGCAACACATTGCAAAGTGGGTTATCTGTGTTTCATCTATTTCTTTGCCTACTTTATGGTGACAATGAGAACAACTCATGAAAAAAAAAAGTATTCATTGTAGTAAGGCAATAATTCTATCAACTATTGCATACACCATGCAACAACTCTTTCTATAAAAGTGTTTTAGCAAATGAACTATAGCTGGTGTTAATTGCGGGCCCATGTCCTATGCACTTGGAACTTTCACAGATCTTTTAATTTAATTCTCGCCATCACCCTTTAGAATCAGTATTATTTGCCCATTTCACATCTTGCCTGTATAGTAAGTGGCAGAGCTGTATTTTATATAACAGGTCTTTTTTTAAAAAAAAAAAAAAAAACCCAACATGTTTTCTTCCTCTATACATACACTACATCTTATTATGCCATAGAACTCTACAGAAATTCATTTAAATTTTCTTCCACATAACTTATTTTTATTTTAATATTTCTGATTGGTTAGGATAATAATTTTTTGTTTTATCTTGTTGTTTTATCTCATGTATGTGTATGTATGTGTGCTTAATTTGCTAGTATGTTCTTTAGAATTAAGTATAGGTTTCTAATAAATAAAGAAAATTCATCTCAAACTATTCTTTTCTTTAACCCTAGATAAGAAACCGCTCAGGATAAACTGCTCATTTACTATATCGTTTACTGTTGCCTGGCATTAGAATATTTGGCTTTTTATCCTGCTGACCATGTTGTTCGGTCATCTTATGGTCATATTAATAGTAGTTTAATAATGCCAGGCACTACTAGCCTAGAGGGCACTGACTGGAGAAATTAATCATAATAAGGGGCTATAGATCAGATAGACTGTACTTTAATGCTATTGAGAAATTATTCAAACAAGATTATTATGTGTTATTACCAAAACCCCAGGCAGCTAAAAATGTTGTCTTTGAGAACACAGACACTGGATGTCTAGTCATGGGCAAAGTCATCAATAAATTGTACTCTCTTCAGAAGCCAAGCAAGCTGAGGAAACCATCTGAAGGAATTGGGTTTAAGTGTGCTCTTTGAAGCTGACAGGAAATGGTGTTCAGTGTGCGCCAAGGTTAAAATGCTCTTACTCGAGGCTAAATTGGACGTGAACACAGTTAGCAGAGATCATTTACTATCATTTATGAACATTTCAGATCTTTCCAGTGACACATAGGTAACTATTATTCAGGAAAGCAAAATAAGTAAGTGGCAAAAGATGAAAGATGAGTACTGCAAATGGGCTGACAAATGTAACTTTTTCATTTGTATTATTGCTTAAGAATTCGTAAAATGACTAAGAAAGTCATTGCTTGCTTTCATTTATTTTATTTCTAAGTTAACATCAGATATTTTAAATATTTTCACAATATTCCTTTTCTTGAATTAATTTAAGGCAGAGGCAAAAATTGAGACAACGGGGAGTATTTGAGAATTTTTTAGGGAACTTATAATGTACTAAAAGGGAAAATGGTGTCTAAAGAGGACAAATAACTTCTGCAAAACCATAGCAGATAGGAATCCTTGTCTTTTACTCATTCACTGACTCTCCATTCCATGCTTTCAACCATTTTGTGCCCTAAAATGTTAATGAGAGTATTAAACTTACATAACTTGAGTTCTAAAAATACTCAAAAAGTAGTTGGCAATATGATATTTAATGCATGCAATAAAGACACCAACTATAGCTCATCATCTTTGAAACATGTAATCAACAACATCTACAAAGCCACTCTCTATGATATACCGAAAAGGGTCCTGAAGAACATACAAAGAAAATCCAGTTTCTTCACAAAAATGAAGGAGGTAGAGTTATGAAAGGTCCAAAAACAAAGAAAAGCTGAGGAACCTATGCAGATTAAAGGAGACTAAACAAATATGACAAGTAAATATTGCATATAATTCTCAATTTGATCATAGACTTAGAAAAATAACTATAAAGGATGATTGGGAAAAAAGATGTATTGAAAGAAAAAAAAGGACTATTAGGATAATTTTAACATTTAAATATGCATTGTGTGTTGGATAATCATACTGTATCACTATCAACCTTCCTGATGTTGTTAACTGAACTGTGGTTATGAGAGAATGTCCTTGTTCTGAGGAATGTCACTTAAATTATTTAGGGTTAAAGGGCATGGTATTTCCAGCTTATTTTCAAATGGTTCAGAAAAAAAAGTGTATGTGTAAAACAATTGGTGAATCAGGGTGAAAAGTATACTGGAGTTTCCTTTCCTATCTACTAGTCTCACAAGTGGTCTAGAAGTTTGAAATCTATCAAATTAAAAGATTAACAAAAAATGATCTGCATCTCTTTCCTGGCTTTTTGAGGGTTTATGATTATGCTGGGCCCTCCCCCAGGCCACCTTGTCTTCTACTGCTCCTGTCTCAGCAGAGGAATTTCCCTCTTACTGTCCCTCCCTCCACTGTAATTTGCCAGATCTGACTGGTTCTTCCCTGTGGGGATTGGAAAGCCACATGCTGGGGGTTAAGTCCCTTTGGCAGAATATGTGGTTGTCCCTGGGGAGTCTGGAGCTGTAACTTCCAGACTTAAGCCTGATTAGATATAACTTTTAGACTTAATCAGGCATAGGCTTAGCCAGTTTTGTTCCCTTCTCTAACTAGCTGCCTATGTTAACTCACCCTCACAACCTAATTACTTCCCAAAGACTCCACCTCCAAATATCATTAAACTACGATTACGATTTCAAGATATTAATTTTTGGAGGACGCAAATATACAATCCATTGCAGTAAGTATTCCAGTTATAGCCCTAAATCCTAATGACCTACATGTTTGCATTACTGGTGTGGTTACATTGATTACATAAGATAATAACTATATGATTTTATGATTATTCATCACTCATCAGTACATGGATATCAGAATTGATATTGAAATCAAATAAAGGCATTCAGCTGCACCAACTTCAAGAAAGCTCAGGCCAAAGCCAAGGCAAAAAAAAGTAAACTTCTGATAAATATCAAGGCTAACCCCGAATTCAGAACATCCCCAGCTGAGCCATTTGATAAAATAAGAAAATTATGATATGATTTTTAGCTTACCGCCTTCATTTGTAGATTACAATGATTCAAGGCTGTGTGTGTGTCTATGTATCTACATAAAGTTATAGATACATCTGTAGCTTGTATGTATTTGTGTGTATGTATATCTGTGCATGTGTAAATGTGTATGCATGTATGTTTGTTCTGTTTGCCCCTAAGAAAAAGATTAAACATTTAATTTTGTGCTTCTTTTTTTAGCATTAACTGTGACTTATGCTCTTGGTCAAATCAGATTGCATTTTCTTTGGAGAACGAAATCACACTTTTATAGCATTTTGAAGGGGAACATCTTATTCCTATATATAAAAAATTCTTTTCATTATCAAACATGAGTTTCACCACCTTCCAAGTCAGGGACATATCTATAACAATAAAAGAGTAATATGTTAATTAGACCAGATGTCCTTCTGGACAACCTTCCGGAAGAAGCCGGGGCTGTGAGGGAAGCCCAGGTCCCAGGTGCCAGAGGGAAGCCAGTGCCGGCAACTGGGGGGAAGGAAGGCCTACTCTTGCATGAATTTTGTGCATCAGGCCTCTAGTCTGATAATATAATTCTACAAGGGATGTCTTCACAGAAAAAATATTTACATCAAAATCTTCTTTCTGTTTCCTGTGAACATGTCTGACCCATGAATGTTCCTTGTAGAATAGTGAACAGTTATTCGGAAACTGTGTAAGTATAGCTGTCAGATGTTAACCACTTACAACTACTTTAGGCAACAATAGGCTTTGTGTGAGTAGACCTTAGCCCAAAGAGCCAGTGAGTCTCCTGCTGATACTGTTTGTGTGAGTGAGGTGGGAGGGGTGTTGTTCTCCTATGGTGTTCTTCCAAGCTGCTTAAAAATAAAAGTGAATAAGTAATTAGTCTGCTTTTATGAAGAATTAATATTTCATGTCTGTGGAGATGAAATCCATCTGAAATAGTTGTAAGTATGTGGAACCATAATGAATTCACAGACAATTAGTTTGAAACTTATGAAATTGGGTCCCTATCTTCCCATTCTTTTTGAAGCAGTTAAGATCCTAAGGTCCCCATGCTCTAGCGGAAATGTTTAACACAGTAAGTGGCCAGACCTAGCTGTATTTATTTTCTTACAGCATCTCATCTCACTGATAGTCAATCACACCAGTGGTTTCCAATGCCTGACATAAGTAACTATATCTCTTCAGAGGATATTGATTGCTGTTATTTTTTTTGTAAAGACATTATATTAACTAATTACCTGGCATCTTACACATCATTTTATTTATAATGTTGACTGTTGTGAATGAGGGGTCACTAAGAAGAGAAAAGAATGAAAATAATTCTGAGCCATTATGTTCATTTTCTTCTCCTGATATATACACTAAACATAATTAAAATCGTTTTATTTTTTAAAATAGTCTGTATAACGAAGTTAAATGTATGCATTGGTATTACAGAAGGCTGTGACTCTGATGAAATGTTTTAAATAAATGTGGTCCCTTTAATGAAACATTTAACAGCCTTAGCCATCTTCTTTTGGACCACTCTCAGTCATTCTGCTCCCACTGGGTCCCCACTCTGCTCTATGAGCGTGTCACACAGGACAGGAAGTCAAGATCTAAGATCTACATTTGCAGTAAGGAGCTAGAACAGGTGGGCAAACTTTTTGACTCCAGGGCCACAATGGGTTCTTAAACTGGACCGAAGGGCCAGAACAAAAGCATGGATGGAGTGTTTGTGTGAACTAATATAAATTCAAAGTAAACATCATTACATAAAAGGGTACGGTCTTTTTTTTTTTAGTTTTATTCATTTCAAATGGGCCGGATCTGGCCCGCGGGCCGTATTTTGTCCACAGCTGAGCTAGAAGCATGTTCATACATGCACCATGCCCTAAAATAGGATGGAGGGGGAAACAGAGGATGAACACATGTGCCTGATGAGACTTTAACAGAGTGCTTTTATTTAGGAAAAGACAGTAAGCTCAGTAGATGCAAGTGAGAGACTATGACTAGCTAAAGTTTTGTGGTAATGTGTGTTGGTTCTAGTCCATGGTGAGAGGAATGTTTTACTTATAGTATCACTGTACCAACTATTCTCTGCATCCAAGAACATGTAAAATTAGCCTAATAAAAGACAAACATGCAAATTGACCATACCTTCGCTACTCCTTAAGCCACGCCCACCAGCCAATCAGAGCGACTATATGCAAATTACCCCAACCAAGATGGCGGCTGGCAGCCACGGAGCTGGAGCGAACAGGAGGCTTGGTTGCCCCAATGATGGAGGAAGCCAAGCTTCCCACCTGCCCGCCCTAGCTGGCTGTGAGCTCCTCT
>NW_006300104.1:1758894-1770578 GCF_000327345.1 Myotis davidii | reverse complement strand
GAGTGCACAAATTTTTGTGCACCAGGCCTGTAATATGATTATAATATCATATGATATTAAATTATTTTATAATTAGGGATGTCATTTATTTTATGTAATTATTAATATAACTAGGGGCCCGGTGCACGAAATTCGTGCACTGGGTGGGGGTGAGGGGGAGTGTCCCTCAGCCCAGCCTGCCCCCTCTCACATACTGGGAGCCCTCAGGCATTGACCCCCATCAATCTCCAATCGCATTTCCCCCCATCACTGGTTCTGCCCCCAGCCCAGGCCTGATGCCTCTGGCCCAGGCATAAGGCCTGGGCAGGGCACCCCCAGACCCCTCCGATTGCTGGCTCTGCCCCTTGCCCAGGCCTGATGCTTCGGCCAGAGGCGTAGACCCCCATCATCCTCCGATCGCCTGATCAGCCCTTTGCCCAGGCCTGATGCCTCCACTAGAGGTGTCAGGCTTGGACAGGGGACCCCCATCTCCCCCCGATCACTGGCTCTGGCCCCCGCCCAAGCCTGACGCCTCTGACCCAGGCTTCAGGCCTGGGCAAGGGGACCATCATATCCCCCCAATCCCTGGCTCCGCCCCCGCCCCTGGCCCAGGCCTGATGCCTCTGGCCCAGGAATCATGCCTGGGCAGGGGACCCCCATCTCCCTCTGATCGCTTGCTCCACCCCACCGCCCAAGCCTGATGCCTCTGACCCAGGCTTCAGGCCCGGGTAAGGGGACCATCATATCCCCCCAATCCCTGGCTCCGCCTCCCACCCAGGCCTGATGCCTCTGGCCCCAGGCATTAGGCCTGGGCAGGGGCCCCCCAGCCCCCCGCGATCTCCCGCTCTGTCCCTGCCCAGGCCTAACGCCTCTGGCCGAGGCATTAGGCCTGGGCAGCGGGGACTACCAACTCCCCGCAATCTCCCACTCTGCCCCTGCCCAGGCCTAACGCCTCTGGCCGAGGCTTCCTGCCCGGGCAGCGGGGACCTGCAGCGGCAGCGGCCGCGCGATTGTGGGCCCTGCTTTAGGCCCGGGCAAGGGACCCCTAGCTTCTGGGACTGCCAGCTTTGACCCTGCCCAGCTCCCATCGCTGGCTCCACCCCGTCTTCCTGCTATCACTGGCCAGGGCGGCAAAGGCACCTGATTCTCCGATCATGGCTGGAGGGCAGGGCAAAGGCAGCCCTGGGGGCTCTTAGCGCTCCCCTGGGTTTCCAATCACTGTCAGTGGCAGGGGGCTTCTTCCTGCTTTCCCTTTCGCCTCCCTGAATTGTGCCTACATATGCAAATTAACCGCCATTTTGTTGTCAGTTAAATGCCATCTGAGTTGGCAGTTAATTTGCATATAGCCCTGATTAGCCAATGAAAAGGGTATTGTCGTACGCCAATTACCATGTTTCTCTTTTATTGTATAGGATAAGTAATATAAGTAAAATCACCTGATGTCCAGGCTAATTCTATACATTACATCAAATTGATTATATTTACTATTTTCATCTATTTCAACAATTATATTTTATTTGTCCTGAGTTACTTAAACTTGGGAACTTTTAAAAATTGTCCCTTAAACATTCTTTGGACACAGACCATTGGAAAAGAATATAATACCCAGAAATAAACCTGTGCATAAATGGCCAATTAATTTACAACAAAGAAACCAATAATATACAATGGGAAAGGATAACATATTCAATAAATGGTGCTGAAAAAATTGAGTGGCCACATACAAAAGAATTAAAATGAACCCCTATCTTATACCATACATAAAAATTAACTCAAAATGCATAAAGACTTGAATATGAGGCCTAAAACCATAAAACACATAGAAGAAAACATAGAAAGTCAGCTACTTTATCACTGGTCTAGGCAATGATATTATGGATTTAACACCAAAGCAAATGGAACAAAAATAAAACAAAAAGGTATGACTGCATCAAATTAAATAAAGTTTCTACACAGCAAAGTAAACCATCACAAATTGAAAAGGTAAATTATGGAATGGGAATAAATATTTATAAACCACATATCCAATAAATGTTTATTATCTAAAATATAAAAGGGAAACATACCATTCAATAGTAAAAAAAATATATATATGTACACTAAATAATGGGCAAAGTACCCGAGTACACAAGATATACAAATGGTCAACAGATACATACAAATGTCTAAAAAATCACCAATCATCAGGGAAATGCAAATGAAAGCCACAATGAGGTATTACCTCACACGTGTTAGGATGTCCATTATTCAGAAGGCAAAAATAAATGCTGGTGAGGATGTGGAGTATGGAGAAGCCTTGTACACTGCGGGTGGGAATGTAAACAGGTGCATCCACTATGGAAAACAGTGTAGATGTGCCTCAAAAATTAAAAAAAAAATACACTATCATATGATCCAGCAATTCAACTTTGGAGTTTATGTCTAAAGGGGGGAAAACAGATTATCAAAAATGTACTTGCACTCCTATGTTTATTTTGGCATTATTCAACCTAAATGTCAGTCAGTGGAAGAATGGATAAAGCAATGGTATACATATACACGGCAGAATATTATTCAGCCTTTAAAAAGAAGAAAATCTTGTCATTTGTCACAACATGGATGAACCTGGAGGAGATTATACTAAGTAAAATAGTAAGCCAGGCAGAGAAAGAAAAATACTGCATGGGATCATATCATTTATATGTGGGATCTTTAAAAAAAAAAAAAACATGAACTCACAGACAGTGGAAAAGTGGTTGCCAGGGGCTGGGGAGCAGGGAAAATAGGGAGAGGCTGGTAAAAGTGTACAAACTTTCAGCTACAAGATGAATCAAGCCTGTGATTCCTAACGTATAACATGATGACCACAGTTGATAACACTGTATTATACAATTCAAATTTGCAAATCGATTAGATCTTAAATGTTTTCACACAAAAAGTTGATAGATATTAGCTTAATGAGGGGAGCCCTTTCATACTTTATTCTATCAAATCATCATGTTGTAAATTTTAAATATTTTACTATTTTATTTGTCAATTATACCTTTATAAAGCTGAAAATTATAGGGGGAGGACAAAAGTAGGTTTATAGTTGCTTGTATGAAAAAAGACATATAGGTTATGATTATTACAATGGCTTTATCAACTCAAAAGGTCACAATGCAACTGTAAACCTACTTTTGTCCACCTCTGCATATAATTAATGGCAATACATGTACGTATAGATGGAGAGGCACTAATCAAAGAACAGTTTTATTTAGAGGTATTCCTTGGGGAATACGTAGTAATTGCCTGTAATATAAAGAAGGGCTGAATTAAAGTATACATTTGCATTTTGGGAGGTACTTGTAGGCAAAATTTTGTAGAAAGTCAATGTTTTCTGAAACTGATAGCACAAGACAATACTTTTAAACTACATTGTAATCCTGAATAATTTAGAAGCATTTTTACATATTACCATTACATTTCAAGGTAGCATTCATTAATATTTCAAGAATAATATACATAGTACTTCATATATAACTCCAGAAAAATAAAGCTCCTAGACACCAGAAATCTATAAAATTCAATAGAAGATATTTTTTTACTGTTTCTTATTGGTGTATGTCTACATTTCTATCAACAAAAGGGTAAGGACATTTTTTGTTTTAAAAGCTAGGTAAAACATTTCTTTTTACAGTTTGTAAAGAGAAAATTTTTCAATAAGCTTTATCTGTCAAACACACAAGCACATGTTTATATTACCTTTTCCTATAACTACAGTCTTGCTTTGCTTTTGCCACTCCCTTTCATTTTTCTTTAATACTTGTCACTTTCTCTTTCTTTATCTCCACTAATGTTGCATCTCCCTTTTATTACCTACTAGAGGCCTGGTGCATGAAATTCGTGCAAGGGCCTTGACCCCAGCCCCCACCCACCTCCACACCGGGAGCCTCTGCCACCTCTGCCTTGGCCCCTGCCTGCTTCAGCTTTGTCTGGTCTAATTAGCATATTATGCTTTTATTATTATAGATTTGGGGCACCCATCTATTTTAGCTTCATTCTCCTTTATAAAGCCACAACCTTCTGTTAGTTTTTCTCTAGCTTTCTTTTGCATTAATCTATATCTTTTGTTGGAGCGTGTCTCAACTTTACCTCTTTGTAAAAGAATCAGAGCCAAGTGAAAATAATGAGGGGTGAGAAATAGCTTTTAAGCTCATTAAGTAATCCTGATGTTTCTGATGATGTGGAATATATACATGCTGTAACCAAGATCTTGCTTCAATGGTTTATTGCATTTTGATTATGAACCTGGGAATGAATGAAAAGTCTCATAAAAGCTGTAATTAGGGAGCAAACCAGTCAGCTGCCTAGACCAGAATTCTTTGAATATAAAACTCAAGTTACTAGTATTTTGAACTGTACATTTAAATAATTTGACTGTCACAGTTTTTTTGCTAAAATATGACATGAAGCTACAAGTGAAAAAGAAAACGATTCCTTACTAATTTCACCACCTTCCTATAATAGCTCTGCCAATTTTTATTTTCTGCTTTTCTTCCCTAGCTTTCAATATGCTGCAATACAATGCAGTTTATCATTCATTTCTAAGCAATAATGGTTCATTAAAATTGATTAGATCACCTTAAACATTGTATATGGCTATGTTAAGAATTCAAGATGAGTTATAAAGAATTGTGAAGGGATTAAGAAGTACTAATTTATAGTTACAAAATAGTCACAGGGATGTAGAGTACATACAGCAAGGGAAGTATGGTTAAAAATATTGTAATAACTATATATGGAGTCAGGTAGGTACTTGAAATATTAGGAGGATCACTGTGTAAAGTGAATGGCTGCCTGGCAACTGTCCTGTATACCTGAAACCAGTACAAAATAGTCTTGAATATAAACTGTAATTAAAAATAAAATTTTTTAAAAAGATGAATTTTAAGGAGAAATATGGGGTTTTGATGCCCTTTTGTTTCCTAAATGCAATACATTATAAAGCATAATTAGAAAGCATCAATTAAAAAAACACACAGAGTAAAACCTGTCATGTCTACAAACTTTAAGAACATCAATTTTGATATTCATTGAAAACAAAAATATTGCAAGATGTAAGTATTGTACATTTCAATGAATTCTGAATAAAGATTAACATCATGATAGATTCCTTGCAGTAGTAATAGGAAAGTGAACAAATAAACACTTTTATTTGCTATAATTCATTATAAAGAATGAGACAGATGTAAAATAATAAAATAGATCCTATTCACACAGTACAGTAACATCTTTATATTCTATCTGTAAGCATTTTTTGATGCTTAAGTCTACATCATTTGAAATGGAACTTTCTGGTTAGAGATTTACATATAAATTCCTCAATGTATAAATATGCTATTGAAAATGAGAAAGAATATAAAAATATAAAGGTTGACATTTGCAAGCTAATCATAGTCATCTGATAGTGTACTGCTATATGCTTTATCCCTAAGTATTAAATACACTGTGCTATTTTGAGTTATAAAATATTTCCAACAGCCAGAGTAATATAAATTATTGCTATGCATGGATTTAATGTGGTCACAACAACCTTTATTTATTGTACCCAATGTTTGAAACTAAATATTCAGGCAATTCATAAATGTAGATACTTATTTTATTTACTGAAGTGAAGAAAAAAGTAAAATCATAAAGTTCAAAACACTTATCTAAGCATGACACAGAGCCATGGTTTCTTTATTAAATCCATATATTTAATACACAATTTTAGACCCAATATTAATTAAAGTATAATTAACAAAATCAACCATATGATTTTGAACAAAATTTCAACTATTTTTCTTCAGTTGATACTATTTAATAAGTCTGAATTCTAGAAGAAATGTGATTCCACTGCACACATATACATCCTACATTGAAGTAACTTGAGGTTTTAGATAAAAATATCTTTTGATTGGCTCTCAAAAGGGTTGGTTCCAATGCTATTAAAATATATGTGGAAAATGTATTCACAATCTGAAAAATTAATGGGCTACATTCACTCAATGATATATATGCCTCACCCATTAGTAGCCAAATTATCAGTGTATCATGACAGCTCTAAAGCAGCACAGTCCTTTAAAATCCAAGAAGAAAATACAATTAAACCACTGCTCCAGAAAAAGATCTGTAAAGAATTCCTTCATCTATCTACTTGTCTGCCTCCATTAAACTAGAAAGGACCCTTGGACTTTGAGAATTCTCTAGGAATTAATCTGGGAGAATACTTCACGCCCCCCCCCAAAAAAAACCCCACAAAACAATGTCCCAATTTGAGTCTTTGAAGAATGACTTTTGTTTTAATACAGAGTTCATATGCCTTGAGTTTTAGACACACATACACAAAATAAATTTAAAAAAATAAACAAACACAAAATGGGGTATAAGTTTTGGAAATGATGGTATGAAGATTTTGAGCAATTCTTTCTACAGAAAATTTTAAAACTGAACAAAAATACTTTTTAAAAATTGGAGACAATGAAAAACAATATATGTAGCCAGAAACAGAAGTAGAGTTTACTCTTGAAAAATTCCTAATCCATTGGGATAAAAATGGAAAGATTTTGGTTTTCTTGCTTAGGGGAACACTTCATACCTCCCTCTCCTGGAAATGTGGAATTGTATTCTTACTGGCTTTAGATGGCAGGTATTAGAATTCAGAGCAGCACACCAGCTAAAAAATTAAGAAGGGCATGCTGGAAGTAAGACAATCATAAAAGGACTGTAATTCAAATTCTGAGTATTTTTCCCCTCAAGAAGCTATAGATTTCTAAACATTGTATATTCCAAGGAGACTACAAAAAAAATTAGTCAGAGACGAAGGGGACTGATGTTGGGAGAATACCCTTAAAAGATACAACTGTTCTCAGTAAGATTTGCAAGATCGCTATGTTCTGACTCAGCGTCTCCCACAAATTGCATAAAGCCCAGTCAGCAGGGAATAGCTTGAGATTTAAGAGGCTAACATTCATTCATAGCAGAGTATCTGGAAATTCAGGACTAGAAGTGAAAGAATCAGAGAAAGTGAACCCCTAAAATTTGAACTGTAATGTAGTTTTTTACTATTTTTCCACCTATCTTGCTGACTTTTACATGTTTTTAGTAAGAGCATATAACCAGACAGATATTGTTGTTATCATTTTTTAACCATTGGAATCATCTTTCATTTCTCTTTTAATTGATAAATTTAATCTTTATAATTTAGTGATTACTAATATACTTAATTTTATTCTTATCCTTTTCTGGAGCTTGCTCATTATGATTAATTTTATTTGGTTCTTTTCTTCTGTCTTGCCTTCTATTGATTCTATGAAGTTATTCTTCATTTTCTCCTTCCCTTTTCCATTATTTTGAAGATTGTACATGTAATATTACTATACTTTTCCATATTTCCCTTAAAATCTTAACAAAATATTTTATATACAAAACCTAAAACCATTTCTCTACCTTCCTCCAAAACAAACCTGATAATTCTCCATAAGCATATTATTGTTGTCTACAATATTTGTTTCATTTTTATTTCTACTTTAAAGAGATTTTTATTATTATTTTGCCATAATTATTTTGTCATAAGTACTTTACTTTGTCCACAAATTTGCCATTTCATCTTTTATACTAATCCTTCCTTTTGAGTTTAATTTATTTCGCCCTAAAACATAACACTTTTATTTCCCCCCTTGGAGATCTTTCAATGGTAAGTTTTCTTAGTCTTCAATGAAAATATATTTAACTAGGGGCCGGGTGCCCTCTCGCATTCCAGGAACCTGCAGGGTATGTGATGGCTTAGGCCTGTGGGCCTAAGTTGCAGTCTGGCCTCCCTCTGTGAGAGGTGATCAGCAGGCCGATCAGGGGACAGCGATGGCTGGCGAGCAGCTGGCCCCACCCCACTTCACCCCATCACCCCTCTGCCGCCACTGGTAGCAGCTGCCTCCCATCCTGCCCCCCCACCCCATCACTGTCCCCTCCCTCTGCTCGCTGGCACATGCCTTGGCTGACCTGGCGCTGCCTGCTTGCCAGCCCCACCAATGGTCATTCCACTGTTCGGTCAATTTGCATATTACACTTTTATTATATAGTATTTGTCTTTACTGGAGGTAGATTATTTTTAGATGGGTGAATAGCTTTAGTTTAATAATATTTGTCTCAGCACTATGAAGATCAACTATTGTCATCTGACCCTTATTTTTAGCTTTGAGGAGGCCATTTTCAAGCTAACTATTCTTCCATTCTAAATGTACCTGTCTGTGCTTTCTAGTAGCTTTTAAGAATTAAGGGTGTTCTATAATTTCACTACCTGTGTCTAGGAGTGTATGGATTTTGTTTGTCCTTCCCTTAATTAATTATATTTCCTGTCGTTTGGAGCCTTTCATAGATCTGATAAAAATTTAGCCCTGATCTCTGAACGTATTTTCTCTAGTCTTCTGATTATTACTTCTTATAAGTGTAATATTGGACTTCCCTAGTTTAGTCTTTTTTATAATCTCCATTTCATAATTTTCATGTCTTAGTTTCTGTGCTCATTTTGGGTAATTTCCCCCCATCAATATTTCTATTTATGAATTCTTTCTTCATCTGCATCTAAACATGTCTGTAACTCTTTTATTGTGTTGTTAATATCATTTACTATAATTCTCAGTTTTTAAATTATATTTAAATTATCTAACCTTGCCAATGCTTTTCTCCCTATATTGTGTTATTCTTTTCTTTAGTACAATTACTTCAATTATCATTTTAGACATATTTGTTTTATAACCTTAAAAATATTTATATTCTCACTGTCTGAAGCTCTTCAGATTATAATTTCTCCCTATCAAATCTTGCTTTTGGTGGACTACAACTTGAGTATTTTTAAATTTGGGTGATGTAAGCTAAAGTATGTATCCTGTGGGACATGGGTTGTGGGAGTATTTCCCCAAAGGAGTTGTATGCTTGCTCTGACTGGCAGGACCTGAATGAATCACAATGCTGAGACCAAGATTTTTTTTTTCAGTTTTGATATTGTCTGAACTACATAAGTAGCATAAAAAATGTGGACTCCCACGCAAATAGAAAGAATAAAATTGGAGTTTAGAATTTTAAGGAAAGACCGATATTTTTCATCTCAAGTAGGAATGAGATTTGAACCTCTGTCCCAATAGGTTCAATTATTCATATTCACCCTTAATTTTAGAATATGGCCTTTTAAAATCCCTGACTTTATGCTGGTGTTCCACGAGTAAGTCTGATTCTCACAGACCCATGGCCTCCTTCCCTGTACAAGGGAAGGAATTAAACAGAGCTCTAAGGTGTCAGAGAAATAAAATGTCTCTCTTGTCTTTTTTAGGACATCTGTAATATCAATTCCCATGTTTATGCCTCAAATGTTTAGTCCCTGTTTCCTTCACATGCATTTTTATTTTTCTTTCTATATTGAAAAAAAAAGAATGTTCTTATACATTTAAAAAATGTGTTAGTTTTTACTCATAACTTTTAGGTACTTGTAGTGAGAAATATTTTAGACTATTTACTATACCACCTTGCCGAAACAAGATGTATAGAAGATGGTTTTACAGCACAAATGGTGTGTCACTTTCCTGCCTAAAATCTTCAATGACTTTACATTGCTAGTGGATACTTTTTCAGTGTGTGGCATGTTATTTTCCATGGAGATCTATCCATTTCTTATACGTTAATTTACTTAATATGTCTCTTAATGAGTACTGCTAATATTTTAAGTGGTTAAAACATATAGACATAATTCTATGCACTTCATAGTTAATAACTCATTTAATGCTAATGCAAAACTATAAGTATTATCATTATCCCCATTTTAAATGTATTGGCTTTACATCTGACCTGTCTTTCCTCTTTTCTTCTCTATGCTTTTGTTTTCTATATTCCTATTGAACAAATTGCCTAACCTTAAAATTGGGATGTCCTCTTAGACTCTGTCATTTCCTATTGCCCCCATATTGAATCATCAAACACTGTCATTTCCACCTCTGAAACAGCTTATGTCTGCATGAGCTATACATTTCAATCATCATTGCTACTTTGCCTGTATACGCCATGATATATGAGCAGATAAGGGACAGGTAATGCATTCCAGCCAGAAGATACAGCTCTTTCTTCTACTCAACCCTCATACTCGGCTCAAGAATTATGTCTTTAATAAAGAGTTCTCTGGCTCTTCTGGACATGTTTAATGGAGCATTTCTCCATGCTCCAATACTTCAGTATAACTACTGCTCTTCTCATAGACACAGCAGTGCATTTTTCCCAATAAGCCCATAGTTTTCCCAAGGCCTCTGTCAGAAGACCTACTGGCCTATGGCACAAGTCTGAGATGTCAACTTTCATTCTGGAGCCAACTTACAAAAGGAAACTGTATTTCATCTAAAAAATTGCAGCATTGTAGTGGAAGAATAATAACCAACAGCTTAAGTCATTTTGAAGTGTGCATTTAAGGCAGCCAAACAGGAGCATTCACTGCTAGCCCAGTGACTCTCCAACAGCAGCCTGGCAATGCCTATCGTCAATCTGTATGTCTCAGCAAAATATCAAATATATTCATGCCTTGGGCAACTGAACCCACCAGGAAGCAAGGAAGCATTAAAAACATAAATTTTAAATTGTGAATAAATGAATAAATACAAAAATAATAAATGTTTATTGAATGCTTATACATGTGTAAGATACTCAAGAAGTAAATGAATATTTCATTTTTTATAGAATAGATTCCTTAAAAAGTGAGATATTAGAATTTATTATTTTAATCTTATTTATTCACACCCAGAACACTGCTCTTGGTGACATCTACACACACATGATTTCTTAACTCTTTTAATGGAATGCCTTTGTCCCAGATATATATGGTACGCTCTTCTGACCATAAATGGGAAAATTCTGGCAATAATGTAAGCTCATTCCCTCTTACCTCAGGTATCTCTCTAGCTTATTGCACTCATTTAAAGCCCTATATATCTGTTCCTGGTACTGTAAACTCACAGAAGCATCTTTGGAACCAGATCATCCTGGATAACATTTACAGACCATTTAGCCTGTAAAGTGGAATTATCTCCAAGTTCTTCAAGCAGTTTTGTGGGGTTTTTTTTACCTCTTACGCAATCACACAAAAAAGTCAGTCTTTCTGCTGATCTGAAACACAGTTTAGGATCCCTAGCTCTTGATATTTTAATAAATTTTAATATATCCCTTTGACTTCTCTTCCCACCTGAATTAGAAATCCTATAATATAATGTCTTGTTGGGCAACTGTTTATCCCTGTGAAAAAAAATCAAATCTTCTCCTTACACATTATACTGTTTTTAATTATTTTTTACCCTACTTTTGTCTTCCTATGGTTGTTATGAGACATTCAAAAAATTTTAAAAATGTTTTTCTTAATTATTCTCCCAGTTGTTCTCTTATTCCTCTTTTACTTAATTCCACTGTAAAGGCTCTCCTTTTTCTTTCCTCCTCCTCGTCCTGCTCATCCACTCCCTTCTTTCTTCTTCATTCTTCTTTTCTTCCTTATTCAAGTTCCCATTTGCTGTACCTGCCTTGAACTAAAAATGGTTCCTATGACTGAATGTGGGCTGTGATTATCTGAAATGTGCTTCCTCTCTTTGTACTTACAATATTTCTTTCTCTTACATGTTGTGCATTGTTCTGGGTTCCCTCTCCTGCTCTGTCATTTTCTATGAGCTGAAAGTAACAGCTCA
>NW_006300104.1:1757023-1758879 GCF_000327345.1 Myotis davidii | reverse complement strand
TGAAGCTGATTCTACTGCCGACAGCATTCTACACTTTGCACCCAGGCCAATCCAGTCTGGCATCCATCACTCATTGTTGATGCTTACCACAGAGTACTTAAGTACATAAAATCTCAGGTCCAAATCCAAGCTCTGAATTTCACTAGCAGTATGACCTTTGAAAAGATACCTATTTTTTCCTGAGCCTCAGTTTTATATATTCTATTCTCCAAGAACCACTTTATTGCCTTCTAGCTCACGTGCTCAAACACAATAGATACTAGAATAATAATTGTGTAAAGGCATCTTGTGTCTGCCTCTTGGACCTTGGTATGTTCATCTTTTCCTACGATTCTACTTCAGGGCTCTCTGGTATATTCGGTCTTTGAAGACTTGAGAGGTCTATAACATCTTATCCAGCTTGAAGGAAAGCAGACTCAATACAAGACAATAAACCTCCCTAAGGCCAACTTTCTTTGAGCTCAATACTTCTGACCACAGTGCTAGAAACAAGTGTCCACTATCCTTTGAGAGACTAAGAAAATAATTCAGCCAGCATCGAACTTGGTAAAAAGTCCATGCTTAATGTGCTGCACTCTTTCTCTTGTCTGACCCAACCTTCCTTCACTGTCCTGCTATATTAGTTTTCTTTTGCTGCATAACAAATGACCACAAATCTAGTGGCTTAAAACAAGACACATTTTGTTTTTATTTCACAGTGTCCATGGGTCAAGGTTCTGGCTGGTGCTTCTCTGAGTCCTTGACTTGGGACCTCACCAGGCTGCATCAGATGTCAGCCAGGACGAGTTCTCATCTGGAGACTCACCCTGGGAGGAATCCAAGCTCATTCAGATTATTGGCCCGATTCTTTTCCTTGAGGCTGCTGTATGGTTGAGGGCTCTTGATCACTACTGGCTGTTTGTTGAAGGCTACCCTTCAGACCCTAGAAGCGTCCCAAAGTTCCCTGTCATAGGCAATCTACTACTAATCTGCTTCTTCAAGACAAACAAATGGACTCTCTCTTTCTGGTCTGCTACAACAGAGTCTTATATATAATGCCTTGTAGTTATGGGAATGATATCCCACCACCTTTGCTATATTCTGTTGTTTGGAGGGGAAAGCCACAGTCCCATCTACACTCGAGGAAATTGTACAATAGTGTGCCTCACTGTGGCTCACCTTAAGGTGTTTTGCCACACATACCTTTCAACGCTTCTTCTTTTTTTTTTAAAGGATGTTTTTGTTTTTTAATATATATATTGTTGATATTTTACAGAGAGGAAGAGAGAGGAATAGAGAGTTAGAAACATCAATGAGAGAGAAACATCAACCAGCTGCCTCCTGCACACCCCCTACTGGGAATGTGCCCGCCGCCAAGGTACATGCCCTTGACCAGAATCAAACCTGGGACCTTTCAGTACGCAAGCCGATGCTCTATGCCCCGAGCCAAACCGGTTAGGGCAGGGGTGGGCAAACTTTTTGACTGGAGGGCCACAATGGGTTCTTAAACTGGACTCAGAAGAAGGAGCTGCGGCCGTGTTTCCCGACGTTGCCCTGTTAACACTGCTGCTGGTGAAGGAGCGGAGGGGAGAGCAAGAGAACCCTCCGCTCTTTCGGCTCCAAGGGCGGATAGAACAGCCGAATCCGGCCCACGGGCTGTAGTTTGCCCACGGCTGGTAGGGCTACCTTTCAACACTGCTATCACTTTGCCTCTGGCATCTTGTGTGTCAACTGAGAACTCTTTTACCTCCTGAATCTCCATACATTCAAAGTGTGTAGAGAACTGTTTGTTTTGGAGCAATCTCAGCAGAATGTATCACTTCTCACATCCCATTTGGGGATAGCCTGTAAGATGGAAAAATGGTCCTTTCAGTTTC
>NW_006300104.1:1742547-1756942 GCF_000327345.1 Myotis davidii | reverse complement strand
TGCTGCAAAACTCCCTGTTCTTCCAAGGCTCACAGTATCTTGCTATGTTTCTCTCTCCTAGTTACGACTGTATTCTGAACTCCTCCCAATTTTCTGATTCCTTCTCATTCATCAGACACATTACCTGAGGTTTTCCCTATGTCTATATATCTGTCACACTCAGTGGCTGCAACATTTGTGTGAATAAGCCACCTTATCCTTTTCCGCTGCTTCTTTTTTTAAAATATATTGTTATTGATTTAAGAGAGAAAGAGATAGAAATATCAATGATGAGAAAGAATCATTGATTGGCTGCCTCTTGCATACCCCCTACTGGGGATGGAGCCTGCAACCTGGGCATGTGCCCTCGACCACAATCGAATCTGGGACCCTTCAGTCCACATATCGATGCTCTATCCACTGAGCCAAACTGGCTAGGGCTCTTCTGTTTCTTATAATTCTTATCTTCAAATACAGGTTTCTTTACTCCACCACAATAATATACTCCCATGCTCACACCTGGAAAGTATTGATTTTTAAATCTACAACCCCCCCAAAATTTTAGTTTCATATTCTATTCTCCAACAACCACTTTATTGCCTTCTAGCTCACATGCTCAAACACAATACATTTTTTCTTCAATGTTCTCTCTGCTCTTTGTCCCGTGGCTGGCTTCTCACTATTTAGATATTAGAGTCTTTCCTGACTACAACAGATAGATCCCCGTATAATTCTAAATTGCAGCATCCATCCAATTCCTTTCCCTTATAGCGCTGTTCACATGTGTAATAATAATTTGTTTGTTTGTTCATATACTCTAATTTAATAGCCTCAAAAGATTTCAGATATACCTATGATACTAAAAAATTACAAATATATATATATGTATATATATATATACACACACACACACATATATATATGACACAAATGAGTGAATACACCAAGGGTTATAACAGGTATTAAATGAGGTTTTGCATAAAATGATGATGACACACAATATTTACTGTCTTTGTAATGTTGCAGACACTATTACAAGCACTTTATACATTATCCTATTTAGTTCAGTAACTCTATGAGGTGTATATTATTTGCTCTGTTGTTAAGTCAACTGCCCCATGTCACACAGACAGTGGGTAATAGATGAGGGAGCTTGACTGTGGAGTCTCTACTCTTACTTTCCACACTGGACTATCTCCCAATCTTAGCATTTAGTGCCCTAATGGCACAAAATACTAGATAAACAATACTTTCATAACTACCCTTATCATAAATAAATTCAATAACTTGGAGTCTGTGTACATATGCAATATGCCATACGTATATAACATAAGATATGTGTGTATATAGATGAATAATTTTCTAAAAAATATTTTAGGAGATAATAAATATATAGTTATAGTACTGATCTATTATTTCTCAGATGAGCAAAGACCAAAGACTGAAAATAACACACCTAAGTCCAGGTAATGAGTTAATGGCAGAAAGAGATTTCCAATTTAGAAGTATTTTGTTGTTATTTCCTCACTATCAATGAGTTATCGTTACTAATGAAGACTGTGTGTGTATACATGCATTTATACATAGACGTTCATTGAATTTGAACTAATTATAAGTTGTTTTGACTATAACTCATTAATAGTCTGAGAAAGTATAATCAAGCAGGATATTTAAAGATAATTTATGGCCCGTTGGTCTTAGAACATATTTATAATAATTTAATTTAAATGATTTATTATATAACTTAAATGTGCATCCAAGTAGTCTGTGTATTACTGCAGAAGCAATAGAAAAATAGAATTGTTTTATCACTACATACATGAAAAGAATTTCTAAAGTGATTTTTTATTTGTTGACTATAGGCACTTGTAGCTGCATAATTATGGTTATATATGAACCATATTTTACAATGTACATAATACAGGGCACTCCAACTCCCAAATGACACTTAAAATTTTGATATTAAAATCCTCTAAAATGTGGTTATTTTGCTTTATACACTAGAGACAAATTATTTGTGATGTCACCTTGCCCCAGGAGACATTTCTTTTTCCACAGTTACAATATTTGGCCTCGAATATGCCTTTTCTCTTTTTGGTTGTGAATGGAGAATTTTAAAATTGTTTCTAATTTTTTCTAGTTGAGAGACAGAGCTATATTTCTAAAGCAATATTGTTTAACTTTGAGGCAGAATAACTTGGAGGGTCCTGAATAATTCGCTTTGACACTCCTGGCTCTCTAAAAAGTACCTAAGTTGGGAAGAAGTGCCATATTGGTATAGTGCATTGTTTTGTTTGTCACCGCTCAAAAAGATCCCAGGAATGTTAAGAAACACATATCAAAAATGTTGTAAATTAGAATGCCTCCAACCCCCAGATCTCTATGTGATGTGATATAAAAATATCTGGACTTTACGCAAGCAAAAGTATGATTATCTGTCCTGTTACAAGTCATCCCAATTTTTATTTTATTTTATTGCCTGAAACCCCATTTATAAGACGTCATCATGAGTATTTACACCAAGCAGGCGGTTAGGAAGTGCCATCTACCGATTGTTTTACTAAGTTGGAGCCTTTATAATGCCTGTTCATATATCAAACTATAATTAAAATAAAACACATGGGAAACAAAACCCACTATTACTTTAATGACTTAATCATTTATGGTTAGTATACTCAACATTTTTCTTTTTGTTTTCAGAAGCTCAAATATCTTCAACAGAATCCTGCAACAAGCCTTGTGTTTCAACTGCCTAACAGAGAGGCCTGGACTGGGGAGTTGTAGCAATTTCACTTCAAAGGAAAGCAGACTCGTCAGTGGCTCCATTTGTGTTCCTTTGAAGCAATCAATAATAGACTTGGCAGCTTACAAAACGTGCCCATATGAGGAGCGTATCAACATTGTTAAATAAAAGGTTACTGCATTAAATAAGATGACCTTGCTACCTTTTAGTTGCAGTCTTAGAGAGCAAACTTGTTTTAATTAGCAGTCAGCAAGCAGACTGTAACTTCACTGAAGGAGCATTGAAGAATCACTGCCTATTAACAACCCAGCGGTAAGTAAGCCAGCACAAATACTTATAACCAAATAGTGTGCATTTCAGGAGTGGAGAGGATTAGCTATTGGGCACACAACACAGTGGAGGAAATTGCTTTATTCCCAGTACTGCTGGGTACCAGGAGGCAATCACTGTGCCTCCAGCCCATTAACAGCATTCAGAGTGTTGCTTCCCATAGAAGGGGTTATTGGCTAACCACTGGGTGACCAATTAAATGCTATGAATAAGTCCCAAACCCAGCAGCATGGGGCCTGTTTGTGGCACAGTGGTATCATTACTAAAGTGAAAAACTTGATGAGAAAGGAACATATTTAATTATAGAACTATACAAATGGCTAATTAGGACCATAAAGTGAAATGAATGACTTTCCAGTGGATTTTTGAATGTTACTGATAACTGCTCAGCTTCTTTGGAGACCATGAAAGTGATCTACAGCTAGAGCTTGCATGTCATGGTAATGGATGGGTCTTCATTAGAGGAAGCTTTTTTGACCTGGTTGCTCAGGTAGCATGGGTTCTAAAGACAAGCCTTGATTCCTTTCACTGCAAGGGTTCCTTCATTCTAACCCCCTGGTCTCTCATGAGTTCCGCTTGCTTTCACAATAATTCTTATGGGTTTAAACGCAGAAACATTATCTGCAATAGTCACTCCCTATCAGTTGGAAAACTGAATCACAAAAGGGTGTCACTAGTTTGTGGGAAACACTGATGCATGTTTAGTTTAGCTTTTAAATTCTGGTATTAATCCAACATTGGCTGTTATACTTTGCTAATCCAGGCATCCCAGAATTGCTAACAAGTTATGGGGCTTTTAAATGGAAGAATTACCGTTAAAGGCTCTGTCTAATTAGTGTCAAAGTTCAATTTTAAAAAAAAAAACAGACATTGAAAATTGATCTGGAACCCTAAAACAGAAAGAAATATGACTGATCCCAGCAACCAACTTTTGGAACAAATTTTTGTTTTGGGTCTGTTTGTGTTTTATGCTAATTTGGTAAGTACATGTTTAATGAAACCAATTTTGTTTGCATTCATTGAACATTTAATAGGCACCTCTTTTATGTAATCATACTAAAGATGTATTGAAACATGGCCTTTATTTACAGAGTAAGAAATAACAGATGCCAACAAAGAATTTTAGACTTATAGTCAAGTAAGTATAGAAACCACTGTTGGCTGTCACTTAATATTATTAAATGCCTGGCTTTGTTTTTATTTTACAGTTTATTTTTATTAAAAAGATGACTACTGTTTTTTAACAGTCAATAATTACAGCAGTATATGCAGTGAAAAGTAAAATGTTATCACCCTAATCTCTCTCTCCAGCTTGTTACTCACTCTTACATTGTTAAGAGCTTAATAACCACCTTCCTGCTAATCGAGATTTGATGGAAAAATACTAGCACCACATGAATTTTTAGCCAATCTGGCTAGGATTTCAAATGAAGATGCTGCAAAATATCTATATTTGGAAATAAAATTTCCATGTCTAGATTATTTCATTACACAGGAAAGGAGGGTCTGGAAAAGTGGAAGTGCTAAGAATTTTGATTGGCTCCATCTCCACTGATCACAGAAATGCTTGTCCTGAACCTGCTGCTGATTGCTTCATCAGAATTCAGATTAATACTCTTTCATTTTTAACCTAATCACTGAAGTGAGCTGGAGAGTTCCACAGCTGGCAGGACCACTGAAGCTCTCCTACTATGGACCTCTCTGTGCAAGCGGGCACCACTCTATCCACCCAAGGAAGCTAGGGCTCCTTCTGTTTAAAATATCTCCAGACATGCAGAGTCCATAACCTTTTTCTCAGGCTCATTTCCATCTTAATATACCTATGGCTAAAAACAGATTCCTTTTCTGAACCTCAATTTCTCTTGCTAATATTAAGCATGTTTGTCTACATCTGCCCTTGTATCGTTAAAGGCCTCTGAAAACATTCCTCACCAGTTTAAAGGAAGCATAACTATAAACACTTACTGAAAATTCTTTAAACTTTCTGGATCTCTGGTAGGTGTATTTCAAATGATCACTAATTTTTTTTTGCTTTATGCCTCATTATTTTTCCCTTCTAAGTGGCAGATTTCAAAACACTGAGAATATAAATATGTTACATATAAATTTACTATGCCATGAAATTTGCTATTATGTTAAAAATCATATTGCCTTTTACTCTATATCAGATATTATCCATGGTACATTTGTCCTTCTACCCTTTATTTGGTGATTCTTTTGGCTGTTCCTATTTCTGAATATATACTGATTTTACCCCAAATTGGATTTATCCCCAGCCTGTCCTTGATGAGGTCATGTTTAATTTCTGTTTCAGGTAAGATAATAACTGCCAAACTTCTTTATATTCAAGGATCTGGCCCGTTTGAAATGAATAAAACTAAAAAAAAAATAAAAAAGACTGTACCCTTTTATGTAATGATGTTTACTTTGAATTTATATTAGTTCACACAAACACTCCATCCATGCTTTTGTTCCGGCCCTCCAGTCCAGTTTAAGAACCCATTGTGGCCCTCGAATCAAAAAGTTTGCCCACCCCTGCTATAGAACCATACCGATAAATATTTATGGCATAATATCAACTGAAAAAATGAGATTTTAGAGTAGAAAATTTACCAAGCAAGACTGTAAAATAAATGAATACATATAGTGTTAGAGTAAAATAAAAAGTCTATTAACAGTGAATGAATAAACAAATTATGCCATAGACATACTCTGTAATAATTATCAGCAATACATACATACACTAAAAATCAGAAAAGTAAAGTAAAACAACAAAATGAAACCAGAAATAAGATTAATACACAAAAGTATAGGTAGGCCTCAAATTTCAGCAGTCAGTATAAAACTGGAAATGGGATCAGCTCCTGAACCCAATGTAGGCAGCAAATATAACAAACTAGTTTCTAAGGGGAAACACTAATTCTAAAATTGGAAGAAGAGTAAAAATTCTCCTTTGGGTGACATTTTATACTGTTACCAATTTAAGAAAATCCTTAACATCGTTAGATACAAGGACACATTTTACATGAAAGCTTTTAAAATATTCCTCAATATATGCCAAAACATAATTTAGAAAAAGAGTACTTAAACTGGTGGAATGGGATGTGGTGGTATTTGATGAATGGAGACAAACAACAGGGTCTACATACTAGTATGCAGCAGATGGCTAATGTTGTAGTTTAGTATAATCCACATTTTAATGTTTCTAGAGGAATCATTAGATTTTATATCCATTGGGCAATCAACTAGATTTGATCAGTATTAAGATCAGATAGGTCTGTGTCCTGACAAGTGTCTGAGATGCAGTATTCTATATTGTCTATATCATTCTCTATTGTCTATACAGAATTATGTTAGATTAATGTTGCTTTGGAAAATAGCAGAATTTAACACTATTTTATCCCTAGGCAAGTGAATAACTGTAAGCAGATATTTAAAACATAATATACTTTTGATAAAGCTTTACTTGAAATTGCAGAATACTGTAGAAAAAAAACTAAGTGTAAACCAAATATAGCTGTGTTACACACACATACACACATGTTCACAAAACAATCTTATTTTTTCAAAACAAAAGTAAAAAATATGGAGGGATGTTAGTCCACTGACAGGTAGATGCCAAGGCAGGATCAGATGCTCATGAGTTTTCATGGGAGAAACAACTCTGAAGAATAAAGTGGTGGAAGTCTGGGAAGGCAAAGAGAACCTTCAGAATGACAAAGACCTAACATGGATGCAGGAGAAACAAGACACGAGGATTGGGTAGAAAGAGTTTTAGATTACAACGCAGTCCAAGGTAATTTAGAAGTTTGGGCCAGCCAATGTAGAATCCAAGAGCTAATGTCCCCAGTTAAAGAAGTCACATATATCTTGCAGAAATAGGCCTGCATCAGTATTCTCACTGTGCTCAGACAGGTTGGGAACAGTTACCGGGCCGCATAACTGTTCCTCAGAGCAAATTCAATTTTGGGTTCAGAAGAATGGCAAAAAGGGCCAAGAGTCAATTATGCTTCCTGCAACAGGATTTATGAGTAGGACATTTTCATGGCCACCAAATGAGGCTTGTCATTTCTTGTGACTTGGTGACCACAAATAACATGTATACAGTCTAAATTAGCATTACCTGTGTGTGGTGAAATCAACTTCTAAGAAGAAACGTAAAGTGCTTCCTGGTTGGTAGCCCCTTGAGAATCTAGAAGAAAATTAGTATATTCTCTGAAATTACATAACTTGATTCTATTTCTTATTTAATTCTGGGGGAAAGTGAGTAACAGTAAAACTCACAAAGCACATAAGTGAGCAAGGAACCATGAATGTAAGTGAGTAGAAACAATAGGCAGTAGGAAAGAATATGGCAAAAATTTCAGATATTAGAATTATCAAAAAACAGCATATATAATAATTACACTTAATATGCTTAAAATATTAAAGATATGATTGAAACTATGTACAAGGTATGAAAGACTATATATATATATACATATATATATGTATCCAAATATATCTCTCTTATATGTGTGTATATATAGATATATATATATGCCTAAGCGACCGTTAAGACCAAACAACCGGAACGACTGGTCGACCAGTTGCTATGAGTCGCACTGACTACCATGGGGCAGATGCTCCACACAGGAGCTGCCCCCTGGTGGTCAGTGCACTCAGACAGCGGGAGCACCGCTCAGCCAGAAGCCGGGTTCATGGCTGGCGAGCATAGCTATGGAGGTGGGAGCCTCTCCTGCCTCCGCAGCTGCACTGCCAAGCAGGGGCAGTGGACACAGTGGGGCCAGAGTGAGCTGGAGTGGCAGGGTGCCCGCCCCCAGCTCAGGCTCCTCCCCAGCCACCTGCTGCTTAGCACACTGCTATATCCCTTATACCCCATAAGCCTGCAGTTAAAATCTCTGGAGAATGGTTGAAGCATGGATACTCAGAGTAACCAGTATGAGACTGATTTCACTGCCAGGCACCTGGAACTCTGCCTCAGGCATTGAGATCAAATCTTTTCCTTTATCGATTGCTCGGGAGCTACAGAGGAAGGCCACAAGGTGGCGACTGACAATTGGGCTAAAAGTCAGAGATGGAGCTGAAGGGTGGGAGCGTGGGCAACAGAGATCCCCCAAGATCCCCAACCTTGTATTGTTCACCTTGAAGCATCGCTCATCTGGCTCTGGTGGAAAGCATTCAGCATGGCCCAAGGCATCCACTGGGGATCTCCCAGCCTGCAAGGCGTGACCCTGGCCGCAGAAGAGACATTTGGAAATATTTTTTCAGGAAGCTGTGGGAAGAAGGACAGACTCCCCACGTAACTTCATGGAGACTGACAGGGTCGTAGAAACACCCCGGGCATGTGGGCATGGGCTCCTGATTTCCTTTCAATGTGCATGAATCTGTGCACCAGGCCACTAGTTAGAAATATAATACCAGGGTTTGTTGTTTGTTTTTTTTTTAAAAAAGCAAATGGTACTTCTGTTACTGGAAAATAATTTTTAGAACTTAAATAGATTAAAGTAGGGGTCAGCAAACCCTGATCCACTAGCCAGCTGCCTGTTTTTGTAAGTAAATTTTATTGGAACACAGCCAGGCCCATTTGTTTCTATATTTCCTCTACCTTCTTTTATTTGTTATTAACCCTCACCCAAGCATATTTTTCCATTGATTTTTAGAGAGAGTGGAAGGGAAGGAGGGAGAAAGTGGAAAAAGAGAGAGAAACATCGATGTGAGAGAGACATATCAATTGGTTACCTCCTGCATGCACCCCGACCAGACTGAAGAATGAGCCTACAACCCAGGTAGATACCCTTGACCAAAGCACAATCCTTCCGTGCATGGGGCTGACACACTAACCATTAAGCAACACTGGCCAGAGCTCACCTCTACCTTCTTTCATGCTACAACAGCAGAGTAGAATAGCTACAACAAAAACCATATGGTCCATAAAGCTGGAAAATTTACAGCCTTTAAGAAAATGTTTGATGACTTCTGACTTCTTAAACAGATAGACTCAGCTTAAGAAAGAATTAGTTCATTGGAAGAGAGAGTCAAATAATGTACCTTGCATGCAACACAAAGAGACAGAATATATTTGAAAGGGAATTTAAGGCATGAAGATGTTGAAAGAAAAAAGATATATATGTTTAAGTGAAATTTCAGAGAAAGAATACAAAAGAGGCTCTTTTCAAAGAAAGAAGCTAAGTTTTTTTAGAATTGTTCAAAGGAAAACATCCTTAGATCGAAGATGTCCAAGAAATCACAAGGAAACATATTAGGAATCATCAAAGAAATAATTTCTTCAAATTTGCCAAAGAGAACTGAAAGATGAACTATAAAGGCACACTGACAGATGACAGATTTCTTAGTAACAATAATTATAAGCAAAAGGCAATGGAATAATAGTTTCCATGTGCTTAGAGAGAATACCAGTGAATACAGAATTCTGTACACAGAAAAATAATCATTAGGTAAGGATAAAATAAGAACTAATGTAAATACTTCAGGCCAGAAATATTATGCCTAATAGAAAAGAATTATTGAGCAAAGACATTGGTTAATATGGGGTATTTTAACCAAACATTGACTATAATTTTAAAAAATAGTAAGAATAATGTTTAATATATATTAGGGGTTAAACTCAGGATAAAACTTTACTTGAAATATACTTTAAATAATAGCATATAACAGTATTTGACAAGTTTGAAAATACTCTAACATCATTGGTTTTTCAAGAAGAGGGTAACAATATGTTTAATTTTAGCTTTTATTTAAGTATTAGAGTATAAATATTTTTAAAAATAGCTAAACCATAATTTAATGGCATTCAGCCATTTACTTCCAAACAAGTAGGGAAAAAATGTAATGAGAAAAAGAATAAAAAAATGAGTCAGACCAGTGTGCTCAGTTGGTTGAGCATCAACCCATGAAACAGGAAGTCATGGTTCAATTCCTAGTCAGGGCACATGCCCGGGTTGTGAGATCAATCCCAGTCGTGGGTGTGCAGGAGACAGCCAATCAATGATTCTCTCTCATCTTTGATGTTTCTATCCTTCTCTCCCTCTCCTTCCTCTCTGGAATCAATAACACTAAAAAAAAAAAAAAAAAAACCCTGCTGGGGTGGCTCAATTGATTGGAGAGTCGTCTAACGCACTGAAGGATTGCTGGCTTGATTTCAGGTCTGAGCACAAACATGGATTGTGGGTTCAATCCCAAGTCCAGACCCTTTGCTCTCTCTAAGCATGACTTAAAATGAGGATTAAAAAAATAAATAAGTAAAGATAATTAGAAAGAGGAAAAGAAAATCTTGATCAGTTGAAAGCGGGTAATAAGATAGAAGAAATCAATCCAATAATCATTCACAGTAAATATAAGTAGATTAAATATAACTGTCAAAAAACAGATTTTTCAAACTGGAATTTAAAAAAAAATCTTATATGTTATTGATACTTAAAATATAATATGAGAAAAGTTTGAAGTTCAAAGGATTGGAAAATGTATAGAATATATTACTTATCCAAAAGAAAGCTATTATAATTCTAGTAACATCACCAGAAAAAATACAATTTAATTGAAAACCCAATATTGAAGATTAAAAGGTAATGAATGAATATAAAAGTTGAAATTAATTAGAAAAATGTGGCAGTTTTGAACTTGTAATTATCTAATAATGTAGCTTCAAAATATGTAATGAAAATCTTAACTACATAAATGGCTGAAGCCATAATTCTTGTGAAAATTTTAAATATCTACCTCTAAGAAAACCACAGATCAAATAAAAAAACAAACCAAAATGATATGATTTGAAGCACAAAAATGTAACATACAGATAATGACCATGGAACTTATCAACTGAATAATAAACATTCTCTCCAAGTACATATGACATTTGGAAAAATTAAACACATGCTAGGATTAAAGCTATCCTCAACAAATTCCAGAGGTTTGTCAAACTAGGTTCTGACAAGAGGGCAAGTAAATGCATTTAATTGAAAACAAAAAAATGGTTTGGAAAACACAATCTACATGGAAATTTATAAAATACTAGAGGCCTGATGCACGAAATTTGTGCACAGGAGGGGGAGTCCCTCAGCCCAACCCGCACCCTCTCCAATCTGGGAGACCGCAGGAGGTGTCCCACTGGTGGCTTAGGTCCGCTCCCCACAGGAGGCAACTGGGATGATCAGGGAAGGCGCTGCTCCCATCACCCCACTGCTGCTGCCACTGCCAGCCGCCACAGCCACCAAGGTGTTTTCATGAACAAGGACTCCAGTCTCTTCACTACAAAAAAATGACAACTTTCTTTAGGCATTTTCAAGATGTCTCTTTCATAGGATATGGCATTTCTTTCTTTCTTTTGTTTTATCCTCACCTGACGATATTTTTCCATTGATTTTTAGAGAGCAAGGAAGAAAGAGGGAAAGACAGAGAGAAACAGCAATTTGAGAGGGACACATCGATTGATTGCCTCCTGCATGAGCCCTCACCTAGGCCCCAGCCAGGGAAGAGCCTGCAACCTAGGTACATGCCCTTGACCAGAATCAAATCCCGACCCTGCAGTCAGCAGGCCGAGGCTCTACCCACTGAGCAAAACTGGCTAGGGCAGGATATGACATTTCTTAGCCCTTCCAGCAACAGCAGCCCTTCGTTTTTTCCTCCAGGAGTGAGGTGGAAAAACCCTAGATCACTTTCTTGGGTTCTTATTACCCATGTTACCAAGAACACTGAGAGTGGCATACTGGGAGCTTAGCCAATGAGCAGTCAGAAAAGGTGTTACCTCTGCAGCTCACGAGCAGAGGTGGGATGCCAGCGCGCCCTGGCTGGCAGGCCCTGCTCCCTGCTCTCTGCGTGCCTGCACCATCCGTGGCTTGCCTCACTGCTCCCCTCCTGCCCACCTGCGCATGCAGCCTCCTCCTCAGCGGTCGTGACTGTTACAGCATCCCGGCTAACATGCATATTACCTCTTGATAGATAGATAGGTAGATAGATAGATAGATGATAGATAGATAGATACTTCCAAACAAATCCGAAGCCAAAGAAAAATTATAAATACTTAAAACTGAACAAATGTGAAAATCCTTTATATCAATTCTTACAAAATAAAGTTTACAGAAAATTTTACACCTTCTAATATGTACTCAAATACTTACAGTAGAAAAGGCCGACTCGGAGTTAATATGAGAATTTGCACAGGCAAGTTGCACTTTGAGCCTTCTCATATGTATATATGGATTCTTGGTCAGCCAAGCCAAAAGATAAAATGTGGAAAAAACTCCATTTTACCTATCCAGAATATTTCCATTCTAAGGATGATTGTAAGGAGATAACTGTAACAGAATCTATTATGTTGATCTGATCATTAATAAACACACAAGGACTTGTTCCATTTTAAAACACCACCAAGCTCTGTTAATAAATAATTTTGGTAAATAACTTACCTAGATCTAAAACTGTCCTGGGCAATATGGTAGTCATAAACCACATGCAACTACTTAGATGTAATTTTAAATTAAATTACATTTCAAATGCAGTTTCTTAATTACACTAGCCACTGGTGACTGAGAAACTGAATTTTAATTTAATTTAAATTAATTCAAAATTCAATTTAAATAGCCACATGTAGCTAGTGGCTACTATATTGCACAGTTCAGATATAAAACGTTCCCACCATCACAAACGGTTCTACTAGAATAGAGGTTAGGAAACTTTTTTCTGAAATGAATCAGAAAATTTGTTCTCTGTCACAACTGTCCAACTCTGCCCTTGTAACATGAAAGCATCAGTAGACAATACAGAAACGAATGGGATTGACTTCCCAAAACAGGCAACCAGCCCATGGGCTGTACTTCACCAAACCCCGGCCTTCGGAAGAATATCACGGAGGAAAGCACTCTTCCTCAGTATGCCAGGTAAGGATCTACCCTTCTTGTCCAATGCAGTGTCAAAAAAATTGAGTTTCTAGTTTTTGTTACTGAATACAGGAAAAATATCATAAACTGCTCTACCAAAATAAATGACTAAGAAACGGATCCTTTTAAGAAGAAATAGATTCAGCCCCCCTCCAAAAAAAAAGAGATTTAAAATAATTTAAAACACTTCATTAATTTCCTTAATGTTTGCATATTCTCTTTTCTCCAAATCCAAATCAAGCAGTGGTTCTCAACCTTCTGGCCCTTTAAATACAGTTCCTCATGTTGTGACCCAACCATAAAATTATTTTCGTTGCTACTTCATAACTGTAATGTTGCTCCTGTTATGAATCGTCATGTAAATATCTGATATGCAGGATGGTCTTAGGCGACCCCTGTGAAAGGGTCGTTCGACCGCCAAAGGGGTCGCGACCCACAGGTTGAGAACCGCTGCCCTAGAGCCTCATCCCTGGAATCTTAATGACAGTTTTCTACCAGCTTCTTGTATCCTACATGCTTCCAAAAGAGATCTGTCCTCTCTAGTTAACATAACATAGGAAAGAAGGGGCCAATGTTAGGCAGATGTGTTTAGATTTCAGTGATGAAATCAGAGAGGTGGAAAACATTAGACAAAAATAAATAGTTATCCTCTAAAACAGGTCGACTTATATGTAGTGTTTGAGGGTAAGGTAGGTAACTGAATGTATTGTAGAGTGACTCCTGAGTGGCAGAGAGCTGTTAGAAAGAAAACTTTGAGGAGCACAGGTGGGGTAAGCCCTTGAATGAGTGTACAGCTGGGTAGGAGACATGCAAAGAGGAACTCAGCCTTTTCTCTTTGGGGCCTAAATGTCTGTTGTTTTTAGACAGTGAGGAGGAAGCTGTTTCTGACTTCCTACATTCTTCCCCCCCCCACCCCCGACTTCCTACATTCTTGACCATTTTCCCCAATTATTGAATCTTCCCCTAATCCAAACACCTGATAATCTGACTCTAATTCTTACGTGTTCCTTCTTTTAAGAGTTCTGTTTTATTTTCCTTAACCTCCTGTATAATTTAGCAGGAGGAGGTCGACTCGCTTTCTCTGAAAATTAGTAATGCAGTGATTATCTCTGCTTTGATTACTTCTCAAGTCTTCTCTAATTACTTCTACCTACTGGTAATGATTCTCTACTTGAGTTCCATGGGTCAGTGTAATTTCACAAGCAAACATAGCAACACTCTCAATATTTTACAAAACACATTCTCAACACACCACAGATTCTAAGCTAAGCCAATAATAATTCATTAATTAATTTGCTAATAGCTGTTTCCTACTTATAGACCCAGACCCCCGCTTTTTTTTTTCTTTAACACAAATAGCAAAAAATGCACAAAATATTTTGGCTGTATTTTCACTAAAATGTTATCTTCACTAGTGAAAAAATAGAACAAAATTGTTCTTTGAGTA
>NW_006300104.1:1738555-1742522 GCF_000327345.1 Myotis davidii | reverse complement strand
TGCTGACTTTTTTTCCTGTCGTCTATGTACTTTTTACATTTCTCTGCATAGAACATATGTTACTTTTATCACTGGGGACAGGAAGTAAAATCATTTTAATTTATTAAAAACATGGTCAAAAGCCCAAAGTTGATTTTTCAAATAACATTTGTTTATTGATATAACTAATTGTTTTAATGCTACATTTTCAAATGTGTGTTCCATCAGATGAAAAGGGCCTATTTTTAGAAGAATGATGGAAGTTTGTATGCCGATCTGTGTCTATAAATTTATTTCTATTTTTTAAAAACCATGGTACAACTATACAAAAACTAAACCAATTATCTTTAGGAATGTAATGCAGATATAGCTATAGAGTGTATCATATATATATATATTACATTCCTAAATGTGTATATGTATGTGTGTATTCCTAAAGAGAAAAAAAATTGTTTTCTATATTTCATTTTGAAAAGCCACATATTTGCCAGAATGATTTTTTTATAGCATGCTGCTCTGAAATAGTATTTCTTAATTCAGTACTTTGTAGTCCACATATATTACTTTGAAAATCTCTGCATCTTATCAGGAGTGCCTTTCAACAGAAGCAGTTTCCTAAATACACTTCTATGTGTTCATTTGGGTGTGCCTACATGTGGTATAGCAGGAAAATATTGTAAAACAAAAAGGACTTCTCCCTCATAGTGTGTTATTCTATGCTTATCAACAGCCAATCCGAATTTCAACTTCCCCTTAGACTGCTACAGATGCAAAAACAACAGGGAATGTTTTCCAATTTCTAACAATGTGTTCCTACCTTTTTTTACTTTCAATATATCACCATTTTACCCCAAAGGAAAATATATATCCTTCAGAGCTAGTGAAGGCAAACCCTATTAACTTTTAAATGAGACAATGGTATTAGATAAAGCCCACAGAAAGTCCCTCACATAAAGATAGATGCACTGATTAAAGTAGGAGGAAAATTTCGATTTTATAAATCTTTAAATGTGATACTATATGCTATGGATTCAATAGAAAAACTGAGTTTCATATTCTCTGGCTCAACAAAGAAAGCACTGGATCCATACTGCCCTCATCAATGTGGAGACGAATACTAAATGCCCTGTACATTCTCAGAGGGGACCCAGGCTATCTCAGACATGTTGGGAAGTGTTGCAGTACCCCTTGGTAAATGCTTGCTTTTCAACATTTAGGAGGCAGCAGAAGCAGGCCTAAGGTATGGACAGGAGAAAAAAAGCAGCAGTCACTCAGGTGACAGAGTCTTGGGGCTGGATTTTAAAATGGGGAATAAAGAAAGAAAGCCCTGGCCAGTTTTTCTCAGTGGTTAGAGCATCTGCACTCACACCAGTGGGTAACAGGTTGATTGATTCCCGGTCAAGGGCACATACCTCGGTTGCAAGTTTGATCCCTTGCCTTGGTCAGAGTCTGTACGGGAGGCAACCAAATCATGTGTCTCTCTCATGTCAATGTTTCTCTCTTTCTCTCTCTCACCCTCCTTTCCTTACACTCTCTAAAATTCAATGGAAAAAATATCCTGGAGTGAGGATTAAAAACAAAAATAAAAAAATAAATATGAACAAGCAATAATGTTTTTGACACTAACCAAATATTTTGGTTCTCATCATATTCTTTTTATTGTATTTTATTTTCCATCACAATTTATACCCCCTATACACTCTTCCACTCCCACTCCTCCTCTCCCCTCTCCCAAATCAGCACACGGTTGTCCATGTCAATAAATTCCTTCTCTTTTATTTTTCTTCTTTGCTCAATCCCTTCATCGCAGCCCCCTCCCCCAACAGCTGTAAGTCGGCTGGCACACACACACACACACACACACACACACACACGGAGGGGACATTGGGCTGTTCAGGGCGGATCAGGTGGGATCAGGACTGGCCCGAACAAAACCATTTTGGGCCTCCCCGCATCACTCCTCAAGCTCTACCCTGAGCATCTCCTCAGACAAGACCTCACTTCCTGACAGTGGTGACCAACAGAAACTGGAAGCCTGGTAACCAGGCAGCCCCATGCTATAACTGCCCCTTCCCATCTCCCTCGGATGGAGACATTGGAGAGGACACCATGTTTTCGTGTTGTCTCCCCATGTCCGGAGGTCGAGGGCTCCAGAGAGGCAGCGATCACAGTCTATTTGGCCAAGGCTACCGCTGGGTCAGGACTCGTTCCATTTGACGCCTTTGGCCCTTTACAAAGTGGGACCCAGAGGTAGCAGGGAGGCCTAGGGCGGCTTTGTTCAGGCCAGGCCACCACTCTGACCCCACCTGGGCAGCCTGATATCCCCTCCAAGCGTGTGTGTGTGTGGGGGGGGGGGGGTCACATAGAAAGGGTATGAGAAGGGACAGTTTGAGGAGGGGTCAGAAGCCTGGTGGGCCAGTCATATGCACACCCCAGGTCAAGGCTGGCTGGGTGGATAAGGAGTGTGGTGGCGCCCTCTGCCCGAGGTCTATCCCGAGCCCTGGAGGTGACTCATTTCTCCTGGGTGGGGGTCTGTGCAGACACAGGGCTGGGCCTGATCCGGGAGCAGAAGGTCCAGTGGGCAGAAGCAGCAGCAACTAGGGCCGGGCAGGGCTTGAGGCCTCTGGACCGACTGCCTGTCACTGTCATTGCAGAGCTCAACTGGGGTCATAGAGGAATGGCAGCTGGTCAACACAGATCCCAGGTCCATCTTCACCATTGAGGGGCAGGTGGGCCATACTACTGAGGGCCAGAGCAAGCCCGCAGTGCATATGGCCAGCTGGGGGGCTGGGGAGCCAGGGTCCTTGAGTAACCAGAGATGGACTCCTCTACCAAAGTTGCCCAGGCTCCTCAAGCTTCCAACCTGGAAGCCGCTGTCAGCAAAGGCAGATCCCAATCTTCCCCTCCTTCCTGAAGCCGCGGAGGCTCCACACGAGGTTCCCAATGTGTGATGCCTCCCTGCAGCACCGGCCCGTGTGAATCACACTGGGCCAGAGGACCTGCAGCCCCAGGAGGCAGAGCCCAAGGGTGAGAAGGTGGGGTACAGGGAGAGGGATCCGGGAGGAGATGCATGCAAGCCTATGGGGAAGGCTCAGTGTCCCTCACACAGGGAGCACCCCCAGAGGATGGCCAGTGGCAAAACCTGTGGTGGGTCCTGGGCTGTGGCCATGTTCTGTGTTTGGGGGGTTACAGGGAAAAGCAGGCACCTGGGTGATCTTTTCTCCTCTCACAACCCCAGCACCGGCACCGGAGGCAGAGGAGGCTCCTGATCTTTTCTCCTCTCACAACCCTGCACCGGCCCAGGAGGCAGAGGAGGCTCCTGAAGTCTCTACAGAGGAGTCGGATGAGGAGTCGGATGAAGAGCTGGAGGCGTGGGCACCTCCAGAGGTTCTGCCACCTCCAGCAGCCTCTCTGGTGGCAGCTGTGGAGCCGGGGCCGGCCTGGGAGGCACCTGCAGACATGACTGAGGCCCCACCACCCCTAGATGAGGAGCCCTCCCTGGAACCTGCCATAGGTCCTTCCTCAGAGGAGGAGCTGCCTCCTGAAAACCTAGCAGGGCCAGCTCCAGCTCCGGAGCCGCTGGCTGAGACTGCTCGCCGTCTCCCCTCAGAAAAACGTGTGCTTCCCCCATCGTTCAACTTTATCTTCTTTTTTGTTTCCTTTTTCTGTTTTACTTTTCTTTATGGGGCGATTCAGTTGTTTATTGTTTTTATTTTTATTTTGGAGTCTTTTTCTCTTCTCTATCCTTTCTTCTTTTATGCTTTGTTTCTTCATAGGGTGACTCAATAATTAATTAATTAATTGATTGATTGATTAATTAATTAATTAAAATTATTGTTTGTATCTTAAATGGTGTCATTCCTAAGCATGAAGGACAGTCACGATGCTGGGCAAGCATCACCACCGTCAGTTGCAGATGTTCCATCCCCCAAAAGGAAACCCTGCACCAACAGTTCTCACTCCCCACTCCTACTGCCCCCTGAGCCCC
>NW_006300104.1:1669644-1738456 GCF_000327345.1 Myotis davidii | reverse complement strand
TACAATAGGGCCTTTTTGTGTCTGCTTGCATATTTTTGTTTGTTTTTATCTGAAATAGCATTTTTGTTATTTGAAAGGAAAATCCCAGGTGGATTAGAGTTCAGATTTAAACAAGAAGAAGAGGAGGAGAAGGAATCCCTTTTAGTGAGTGTGTGCATAGTCTTGGGGTAGAGACCGTTGTGCTATGTGTGACCCCCAGGGCCGGAAGCTAGTCAGGGAATGACTGACTTTTCTTGTGTCCTAAACAGAAATGAAGAAAATGCAGAAATCTAGATAAACCATAAGCTGGAAAGCCTTCCTCACAACCCAAGGCCAGTGAAAGGTGTAACATCCCTCTGGTGCAGCAAACTCTCGAAAGTTGGTGTTTTCTAAATTGACAAAATGCAAACACAGGCACTAGCACCAAGAGACAGTACCCAGGCCAGTACCTGTCAGAGACGCCCCACCTCCCCGCAGGGGACACACGCACTGTCAACACTGGGGAGAGGACACTGTCACCATCAGACTGGCAGGCTTCTGGGCTGGTGGCAACCAGCCCTGGGGACAAAGGGAGGAAGCAGAGGCCCCAGAAGGTCCCCTGGGGAGAAGGGGAAAGGCCCCCCTCTGGGAGAACAGTGTGCAGGGCCTGCCAAAGCTCCACAGGGGCACACCTGCACCTAGCAGTGCTCCCCCTAGGGGTTACCCCACAGAACTCCTTGCACAATTGTTCAAAGATGTATTTTTTGAAACTGTCCATCACAGCACTGATGAAACAGCCTAGAATTTGAAAAACCACTAATGTCCCTGGAGAGGGGATGGGATCCACCAATGCTGATCCACAGGGAGGAGGGAAGCTGAAGATAAAGACCTCAGCGGTCCTCTCATGTGAGACACGTGGACCAACCGTCTGCATCCGGGATCCCAGCTGTTACCACCTCCAATATCTTGAAGACACAGCTTTCTTTAGCCTTACTCTATTCTACTCACATCTGAGAGTTTGAAGAATATTACACCAGCATGCCCTCTCTCATTTCATAACTTTCATTTAAACAAACTACCTAAGGGTGTATCAGTCAAAACACATTCTCATTTCAGTAAGAATATTAGGAACCTTGTAACAAGGTATATTTGGAACACTTCTAAGTTATTGAATCTGGTAAATGATGAAATGTAGACTTCCATCACATTCTCTTAAAAAATACATCACAGAATATTACCAAAAAATGTTGTAACACAGACACTATGATTACTTTAATACATTAATGAAAAACCAAATCAGGTTGAAATTCTATGCTACATCTCAACAGAAATGTACTACTGGTTTGCTACTTCTTAAAGAGATCATTTTCTAGTTATGTCATACTAGACCAGTGATGGCGAACCTTTTGAGCTCGGCATGTTAGCATTTTTGAAAAACCCTAACTTAACTCTGGTGCTGTGTCATATATAGAAATTTTTTGATATTTGCAACCATAGTAAAACAAAGACTTATATTTTTGATATTTATTTTATATATTTAAATGCCATTTAACAAAGAAAAATCAACCAAAAAAATGAGTTTGTGTGTCACCTCTGACACGCGTGTCATAGGTTCGCCATCACTGTACTAGAACTAGGAAAACAATAGCATATTATTGAATATAAACACATTTATTTGACTAGAGTAGTACACTGAGCCACAATATTTGTTGTTGTTTTTTTCTTATTTAATTATTGCACCCTGCATCTTGTTCTCGCTCTGATTCTCCATCTCTCATGGTGTTTTAATTGAATAGTGATGATGCCTGCAAGTAGCTTACCAGAATAGTTTGTTAACATATTCCATAAATAAATACTAGGTACTGCCATGTGAATACAGAATGCCCCTGATTTAAATCCCAACATTCCATTTGTTGTTGCAATAGAGAGAAGTGGACATTGGTACATCAATCTGTGGTATATTTCAGTAAATGTACCACATGGTTAATTGGATTACTTCATATAGTTAATTGGATTATAAATAAGAATCAATCTTAAGAAGTGGTGTCCTTCTCAATTCCATCCCTAAGAATAACATAATTCACTTGATTACATATACCAATTAAACTCCAAAAATTGTCTTTTTTAAAAAAACTTCTAATTTATATGCAGACTTCTTAATGGTGTATTTAAAATAATTTTAATATTCTTCTGCTTTAATATAACAGTTCTTACTATTTATTTTTTCTGTTATTTATTTTATATGTTCTTATGCCTTAAAAACTTTAAAGCACCAATTCTAGTGCTCACCACTCCATATAAATATATATGAGCACCACTTCATTGGGATTGGTTGGATAAAATGGAAATGCCAGCCCTTAAGCAATGGACTGGCCACAAAAGCCAATTTCTTGTGGAAAAATAAATACACTCAATGGTTACACTATCATAAGCCTGTACTGTTCTTTTAATGTTCCAATGAATAGAGTTGAAAGGTCACAAACGAAGTTCATCAAAAAAGTAACTCTTCTTGCATTCTCCTAAAATTTTTCATATAAAATTATTTTTTTCATGTAACTCACACAATTCCTGGTGATAACCTAATGTGACCCATTCACTTGATAGCATAAAGGAAGTTTGACATACAAAATTGGAATCATTGTTTTACTGCAACACAAGATGGTTGACATTTTTCTTCCTAAAAAATAATAATGAATATTTTAACCCTAAAAAAATATATTTTGCTGTTGCCTCTTCTAAAACAACATTTGCAATGTTTAGAATAAAAGTATAAATTGTTCTGCACTCATTTTGTTATTCACAGACTTTAGTTAAATTCAGAAGATAGAACCATAAGTAAGTTAAAGCCTGTACTAGCAGAGCTTCACATGGATTTATAATGCTGAAAAATGTATTTTCTCATCGTCCTCCCAGTCACTGGGTTGTTTTATGATTGCTAAGCAGGTGAACTAGAATCATTTCCTACCAAACAGACTAACAGTGTGAGGTGCATAAAAAAACTGAATGTAGCCAGAAATCTTTCTCACTTTATAACAACAAACTGTCTTCACTTTTCCCTTCAAATCAATCTCCGTGACCATGTTTGTGTACTTCTGCTGCAATCCCATCGAGGAATGTACTTGCCTCCAAGGAGACTTGGGCGAAATGCATAGAACTGGCTGGGACATAGGTAGCTTCCATATATCACCACTAACTGTGCTCTACGCAAGAAACACACATTGAATTTGGTATGGTATGTGTTGAATTTGAAAAAAACCAAACACCAAAACAACTACATTGAATAAAGCATTTAAGAAGTAGAAAAGTATAATACTAGTAAAATAACAAAACTTGTCATAGTACACCTCGTTAAATAAAAACTCTATGACAGTGGAGTTTCTCGTTTCTAAAAAAATAAATAAGTAAAATAAAACAAAAAACCACCATAGGAATATAGATTCTACCCACTGGCGCGAGGTTAAGCCAGCCAAGGGAGCAGATGTGCCTCTTGCCCCTGTCTACATCCAAATGTGCACATGCATTTCCACTGATACAACAAAGCCAGCTTCAACACACAGAAGTTGTCACTTTCTGTATTGGATTCTTAACAAAACTGTGATTTTGGGGACTCATCACTGAAACTTAAATATGGCAGTGTGGCAAGACACTGAAATAAAAAGCAGAAAAAGCAGAAAACTTTCTTGTCCCACAATGGATCATCAAGGTCTTCTCATTCACAAGAAGATAGCCATTCCCAGAGCAGGCAGGAGGCCTGCATTAGCCTGACTTCGTGTCCTCTCCCATACGACCATGACCCCAACGTTTAGGAAAGGAGGGGGCGACCACCATCTGCAGAAAACAGCAGAAGACAACCAGAGCGCTTCCCTAGACACAGCTTTAAAATTCACCGCACTGCACCATAACTAAGTAAAAATAACAATGAGGACATGATAAATAATGATCAGCATTTTACTAACCCTTTCAATCAAAGTCTCAGCCACTACGTGTAAGGTAGCATATATATTATTTCATTTAATTTTTAAATTAATCCTCTATGGAACCACAGTGGATCATCACCATTTATGCTTTTAACTTAAACTAATCCAAATCTATGACAAAGCTATATGCTTTTTCCCTCTATTTTATAGAATTTAAAATACAACAAAGTTATATGTTACATATATATGCTCTTATATGCCAAACTTTCTCTATACATTTATACATATCTACCCCTACACAAAACTGTATACTACACAGAACCACACACAGTACTCCACAATTTAAGCATTTAAAACGGTATTTTCGTACTACTCAATTTTTACTTTATTTACTCATCTTAGCACCTTAGCACATCCACTGTAAGATCATCTAAGCAGTCCACACTCAACTTGCAAAAACTCCTTAAGGATTTAATTTCAAATATCTCCATTTTACAAATGACGAAATTGAGGCACAAGGATGTTTGAGTAATTTGTCCAAGATGACACAGTGGTGAATTTTGAAACTGAGATACAAACCCAGGAAGTATTACCCTCGACATGATTCTCTTGACCATTTTCATATACTGCCTCCTTTCCAATGTTACTGTACTAATATCAACAGTTTACAGGTAAAGACACCTTGGCTTAGAGAAGTTAAGGGAATGCCAAAGGTCACAGAACTAAGAGTGGCGGGGCCCCTCTCCTATAAATCTAAAGTATCATTTCTTCATTGCTACTAAGTTGTATGATGCATTATCTTTGTAGCAATGGTCAACTTTGTTTTGCCTCTTATTCCTTCAGTTTCTCAGTCCAGTCAGTGAAATCCGGGTTCCTGTCCTCTGTCCTCGCAGTCAGACTCACATCAAATGAAAGTGCCGCTTGGCCATCACAAACACATGCCTGGCCTCACACAGACCAAACTGAGAATATGGCCGTTTCTGACCATATCCTGCTGACATGAAGTTAAAAACTAAGAATAATTGAAGTGTAGAGGAAATAACTAACGATTTTATTTCACAAGGTGGGCTCAAGGATTTTAGTATTGAATATTTGCCACTGATTCTGAGGAGAATATAACTTGAGAGCCCTGCTAGAGCTCAGGCGGCACCCTGGGGCCCTTTGCAGTCATCTGTGCACCCTAAGAGCCCAGGTCCCTTTGATGCTTCTGGTATCAAACCCTGGACATGTGGAGTTGGGATGAAAGGCCTTGGGTCCTACGGTGAGAACAAATGCCAGTGAGTCACTCCTTCGGGATGATGGAAGAGGGAAAGGGGGACAAACTTTGCATTTTATCAGGCATCTTCCATTCCCGTGCTCTCCACAAGGATTTGGATGGAATGTAATGACACAGCAACTAAGAAGTGCTTCACGATAGGTAAAGGAAGGGACCTTTATGCGACAGTCCAGTGCTGCCATGGCTCCGAATGCTGTAACTTCTGAAGCTTTTCGCTGCATGTGCCAGGGATGAGTTTGGGGCTGCCCATATGTTTTCCTTTGCTACAGCTTCCTCTTGTTTGCCACGGCGGGGAGTGAAATGTTTCACAGAGAATGATTTGAAGGGCAAGAGCAGCCAAATACAAGGTTACAAAAAGACTGAGCCAACCCTTTATGTCAAAGTAATTACACAACATGTTTCTATATTGACCCAACGATTTCAATACAGAATTGAACAGCTTCACAGTGAAGGACTTTTTTTTTTTTTACCATGAATAGTACTATGAGAATCTAGGTGCTATATATTGTAAAGAGACTTCCACTTCTTCACGAGAGAAAGCATTGTAGCCATAAACTCACTCATGAGAAACAAACCCGGGGAAATACACTTCAGTTGTGGCTAAACGTCATGGTGATTTTTAGCTCACTTTTATTAGCTACTAAGTATTTAACTACAGGTACGATCTCCTAAGAACGGTGTCTTTCAATATGGGAAGCCCACATGTTAAGTGCAATAGCTTTGCCCATATCCATAAATATAATGGTGCTTTCATGCTTATGTACATACCTTGTAATGCGTTCTATCATCATACTATGGGGTTGTAAAACCGATTTCACAGCAAGTGGCTTATTAAAACTCCGGCCGTCACACAGCATTCCCTTGCACTGGATTTTCAATTTTGTTGTCGCTCTCGATTCCCTTTTGCATATGTATTTGCCGGGAAAACCAATTACCAGATGGCACATGGTTATTTTTACATTGTGTATGGAGGGCTTCCAGCTGATAATTATGACATTACAGGAAGAGTCCTATGCTTTGCATTCAGAAGCTTTGGCAGAGGCCATCGTAAGCTTTTCCATTTGACTGTATACCTCCTGACGGGCGTATACTTACCAATTATTTGTAGATAAATCTTCTTATTTCAGGGAAGAATTTCCTCTCCTATAAATGGGTTTCCACAAACATAATGTTCACAAAACAATGAACGGGGTTGTTGTTGTTTTCATTCCTTCACTCCATCAGCAAATTAATATATGTTTAAAATTTTCTAGTTCAAGGTAACACAGGACAAACTGTCATAGCCGCTGCCTATCAGAAAAGCCACAGTGTCCAGGGGTCGATGTGTGACCGAGGCTTTCAGACCTGCCAGCCGGCATCTGTGTTACAGCATCCAGTCATTTTTTTTATTAGCTCCCTTGCTTTAATGCCTCTGAGGGAGGTTTTAAGGGAGAGGCAGAGAGAAAAGGGGAGAACTGAAAGCAAAGGTAATAGTACAAAATGACTATAATTACAATTATGTAGTAGTAATAAATCCAGAATTGCGGTGTAACACACCAGAGTAGAGTCAGGCCTTAAAACACATTAGAGTTAGAATTAATAGGCTATACTTTTGTTAGTGTATCAACCCCCACCCCAAAGCGCACCTCAGTTCCTAGAAAAACACTGTGTTGTTGTGTTCCTGCTCTGCTCCTAACTTGCGCACTTCTTCCCAATTAATTTAATCATGTTCTTTAAAATGCAGAGTTCATAAAATCCTATGTTCTTAACTATCATCAAGGTGTCCTTTTGACTGACCTCAGTAATAGGAAACGTATTTTCCCCCTAAATATATAGTGTTGTTGTTGCTCTTTATTTTTTTCCAATATAAGGAAATAATGATTATTACAGTGCCACCAAACTGATATTGTTTAAATATACCATACATTTTAGGTAAATATTGCTCTAATATGAATATATTTAGAGTGGGCTGTGAGGAAATGTTTCAAACAGATTAATTAAAATTCAGAATATTTTGCCAGCTTGTTTCCCAGTTTCAATGATAAAAATAAAATGCTGTGTGGCTGATATGACAATTAGTCCCTAGAGAATAAAGGAGGGACTCGGTAGAAATCTGGGTGCTTCCAGACGGTATTTTCCTGCTCAACCCAGTGAACAGGAAGCATGCATAATTTGGCACCGCTGTCTCTGTATTTGCATCTAGAGTACATACATTAAGCTAATTAATCATGTTGTGTCCTACTCGCCCCAACAAATAAATTAACTGTTCTGTTAACGGATAACAAAAGAGCCGATTTTTAAACACTATCCATACTAAAAATGTTGGTGTGGCTCTATTTCTATTTTATGTAAATTAGTATTTATTGACAGTTGAATTTTTTTAGAATGACCCTCCTCCTTCTCAGCATAATTTCTATTTGATTAATATGATAAAAAAAGAAAAGGCTTATGCTGAATAATCTAAACCTATGTGACTGATTGCTCATACAATCACTACACTCACTCCCCATACAGAAAAGCACAGTAGTCAAACTATCTACTGCCCTAGCTGGTTTGGCTCACTGGACAGAACGTCGGCCTGCCGCCTGAAGGGTCCCAGGTTTGATTCTGGTCAAGGGCACATGCCTGGGTTGCAGGCTCGATCCCCAGTGTGGGGCATGCAGGAGGCAGCCGATCAATGATTCTGTCTCATCATTGATGTCTCTATCTCTCTCTCCCTCTCCTTTTTTCTCTAAAATCAATAAAAATATATATATTTTTCAAAGTATCTATTGACAAATGCTCTCTCTTAGTTGACAGTGTTAAAAATTAGAAGCAGCTAGTGAAGTAATGGAGACATGTATCACAACAGAATTCTTGTTCACAATTTCTGACATTAAAGTGACTTCTAAAAGTAACTTAATGTTTTCTGTGACCGTGTCAGTGAAATGTGGACAGCCTCAATGCTGACTCTAATTAGGAGGACACTGACTCTCATTATGAGGACATGCCTTTAATCCTCTTGCTGTTCTTGACCCTAATTCCAAAGACCAGCATCCTACAAAAATAAGCCAGTGGGCGACTCTGACAGGTTTTGCAATCACTGAGTTAGAGTGGGGTGCTGATCACTGCAGCACGAGGTTAAGATAATCCTTGCTCTTCCTGACATTTCTCTTATCTCATTTTCTGTTAAGGAGACAATCTGATGGCTACGACAGATTTTACAAGGGTTGGTGTTTGAAAGTTTTCTCTACAACCACGATAATGGAACAAAATAATGGGGAACCAACCGAGTCTGAGGCCTAATTTAAAGGCACTTCGTCAAATTAAGGCATAGCCTTTCACCCACAGCACTGTACACCCTACCCGCATTTGTCTTTTCAGTTCGCTTTTGTGGATTCATGAAACATTAAATATCAAAAATACCTAAAGGTAAGCACTTTAAATGAAACCTAGAAAATATCAAGATTAATACAGATATTGCCAGCTTGGATAATACATTCTATTCTCAAATGGTGGTGCTTGGAAGATAGGAAGAAAGCTGGCGTAGTTTTAAGAGAATGTGTTCTGCATACTAAAGATGGCAAAGATGAGGCAGGTAGGTAATTATCATTTAGTAAAATTAGAAAATGGAGCACCTAACCTGATGGGTTAGCATTCAGATAAGGAAATTAATTCACTATATAACTGAATTAATTCTATGTAAAAAGTCTTCACTTTTTTAAAAACTGAAAAAATATGATCATTATACTTTGATCTTGAAATTGTTATCATTTAAGTTAAATTGACGTCTTTAAACTCAAGACATGCAAAATAGTGTTGTCTCTGTCCTCTCTTCACGATCTCAAAAATAGCACATGCAAATTGAGATTTCCAATCCAAGACAAATTTAGAAGATCATCAAGACTGAGGAAGGAAGGAGGGAAGGAAGGAAGGAAGGAAGGAAGGAAGGAAGGAAGGAAGGAAGGAAGGAAGGAAGGAGACAGAGTCATTCTTACAGATATCTTAAAAGAGAAAAAAGTTAAATTCCATAAAACTGAAAAAAAATATACACCAATGCAAAATATGGGTGGGGAATAAATCTAAAAGTGTAGAATTGTGTCTTCTATAGCATTACTTTCACTTTCTCAAGCTTATTCTAGCCTTTTATTAATAAGAAAAAGTCATTTTCCTTTAGTTTCTCCCCTAATTCTTTCTTTCTTGAAAAATTCTGATGAAAAATTATGGTTGTAATTTGAAGCATGAGAAATAACAATTTTTTAATCAAGGAAAAGTTCCAATTTTTCCTAGGAGCTGATAGCTCTGTCCCCCATATTACACACACATAAGATTTAGAGAATAAACAGTCTATAATTACAAATCCTTTAAGTGCTTCAGGGAAAATGAAAGGTACATGTATTGTCTTCTTTGGTATTTCAGAATGGCAGTGAGAAGACAGCTATATATTTTCTCACATGTATGTGAATAAACTAATACAGAATGTGTCATCTTCTAGGATGGCTATAGAAAGACTGTCCTTCAGGTAAGAGCTCTTAGTCTGTATCACCTTGATTCTTTGATCACAATGAATCAGGCCATTCAGGATGGCTACAAGCTTGGCTGGCCGGCCGCTGCTGCTTCCTAGCGTCATATAACTGTGCTGCTTGTCACATGACAAAGTCGCCACCCAGGAGGTGTGCTGCCCTGCTCATCAGCACTCAAGCAGCACACATCAGCTGGCCTGACCATGTGGAAAAGAGATGATGATAACAGTCAACTGCCGGAAGGCAGGCAGGAGTGGAATGGGGTGTGAAAAAGATGCTACAATACACAAATGGTTTTGTTTTATTACTGGGTATTAAGACAGCATCATGTCAATGCTTGTAACTCTCAACACAGTAGAATGAGAGCATCATACTAGTCCAATCCTTCGAGATGAAGTAACTGGAAAATATTTCCCCCACTCCTGTTCTCTCTGAAACTATTTTCATGTCATTTTATTCATTCTACTTTGAAGTGTCACAGAGTGTATAAAATGATAGTAAAGTATGACCTCAGATGTTTCTTAGCCTTAAAAAAATAACAATGGAAAGAGACCTCTTATGAAACAAGGTGGTATGAGTCATATGTGAATTAAAACATGGGGTCCATCCTTGAAGAGAATTAAGCTGCTTGTTTTCTAAGAGTTCTACTTGTAGTATATTGCAGGAGGGGAGAGGAAGAATGAGAAAGAACCCGGCTGGTGTGGCTCAGCAGTTGGGCATCCATTCATGAATCAGGAGATTATGGTTTGATTCCCTGTCAGAGCACATGCCCAGGTTGTGGGCTCAATCCCCAGTAGGGGTAATGCGGGAAGCAGTCGATCAATGATTCTCATCCTTGATGTTTCTTTCTCCCTCTCTCTGAAATCAATAAAAATGTATCTTTAAAAAAAGGAGGAAGAAAAATCATTAGAGAAAAACTTGTTTTGATTTAAGATGTTCCTCCTGAACAAGTATATCGTGAGCTATAGAGTAACAGTGAGGAGAGTTGGGCTTACTTACTCATTTACTTTCCGACAGCATTATGTCACCATGTTAAGTATTTTTCACCAAATGCTACTGATTTACTTAAATCAAAGCTGAGATTTTTTTAAAGTAATTAGATCATAATAGGGAAGACTAAGAGGGAAAAGGAATACTTTCATTCCATTTCATTAGGCCAGATCAGCATTAGCATTTTTTTAATTAAAAAAGATGATGCTGTTTTGATGAAGCTTTCAAAAAAGTCCCAGTTTCTCCTATGCATCTGTAAATATTGAAAAAGTACAAAACTAAAGTTGAGATTAAATAAAAACTAGACTTATGATCTCCCATGTTGACCCTAGTCTTCTTCTCATCTTCTATTTAATATTTCAGTGTTAAATATCAAGCCCTCACAGCAAATATATACACAGTTAATTTCATCCTCAAAAGAAGTTTTTTCGTAAATATCAAGCCCTCACAGCAAATATATACACAATTTCATCCTCAAAAGAAGTTTTTTCTCCATGGCCAGGTGGTTCAGTTGGTTGAAGCATCATCCCATTCACCAAAAGGTTGTAGGTTTGATTTCCAGTCAGGGCACATACCTAGGTTGCTGTTTCAATCCCTCCTAGGGGTGTGCAACGGAGGCAACTGATTAATGTTTCTCTCTCACATCAATGTTTCTCTCTCTCTCTCTCAAATAAAAACATATCCTCAGGTCAAAATTAAAAAAAAAAAACTTTCAGAGCACACTTAAACATATAGTAGAAAAATGGGTAAATGTGCTAGTTGATACCAATACTGTACTAGAATCTTTTTGTGATAGTAAAATGAAGTTATAAACATGCATGAAGGTAAAGAATGTTTCAAAGAAAAGAGCTGCCTTAGAACAGAAGCACCAATTAAAAAGTGAAAATTTCAGCCAAATCATCAATTTGAGAGTGTTTTTTTCTCTCCCTCAGAATATATTTTGACATATTTCCAAGTAACTATGGGTTTATTTTATTTTCCTACTAAACTGACCAACTTAAATGACTGCTTTCAACCCAAGAATGGAGAAAGTTTCAAATTTGCAGGTGGATTGTTTCTACTGTCTGCTAAAGAAATGTGTTGAACATCTTGCAATATGTCCGTCATCTGCGGCCTCGGTGTTCTTTTTCTTTCTGCCTTTAATTGCTTCATGCGCTAAATATAACACCAAGCCAGCCTTACTATTGTTGTGCAGTATTAACATACCACCTTAATAAATTAGTTTTGGGATGGAAATCCTGGCAGAGAGCCAAAGCTGTTACTGTGTTTGTTATAATGGTTGTTGTTTGGGAGGACATGGCCCCTGTTCTGTTTCCAGTTTGTCATTGACCTGTCCTTGAAAAGTGCTGTCACTCCAAAGCTAGCTCATCCTCCTGGGCTCCTCTGCCTGAGCCTCCATGAACGTATCAGCTAAAGAGGCAGGCACCAAGTGGCTATCTACTGTTGCTAGCTGGAAGTTTCAGGCTTTTACACTTTAGCATTGTCTAAGGTTTTCAAGGGAGCCAAATCATGAAAACAGAGATAAAACAGAAAATGCATGTAAAATTTACCAAGAAATATTGTCCAGGGGTCTGAGTTGGCATTTCTTATTAAAAAAAAATAGGATGGAATAATATTGGTGATTGTCCTTGAGGTCTTTTAAGATTAGTCAATTAACCAGCGTGTATTTTTGACATTCTAGCAGGTATAAGGTGTGCTGGGCTTGAGGTGGGAGAGATTGGAGAATCCATCTTTGCCCAAAATATTTCAAGTAAAAATATGAAAAGTAGGATCTGAGCAGGCTGAAGATGAATTTTCATGCTCTAACACCTTCACATTCCTCATCACATAGCCTTGGTAAAGTTGCTTATCCCTTTCAAATCTCTATAATTAGAGAGAAGCATGTTTATTTCAGTGATTTTGTGTGTATTATTAAGATAATGCATGTGAAAATGATGTCACACTATTCTAATAAAAAGAATTATTTTTATTGACATCATGTTGGGCCAGATAATTCTTTGTTGTGGGGGCGGCCCTGTGTAGTATACGATATTTAGCAGTATCTCTGGCCTCTACCCACTATTTGCCAGTAGCAGAGCCATCTCCTGGGCTGTAATAACCAAAATCTCAAATTGCCAAATGTCTTCTGAAGGGGTGGAAAGGATTGTGCTATCTTTACTCTTTCTCACACACACATACTCACAGCAAGAATTTCAGAACTAAGGCCATAAAACATCTGATGTGTACATATGTCACTTATACAACCCGCATGGTAAACAAAGACCCACCAAAGAAGAATATATAATATTACTAATATTTAAATGGGCCCTTTCAATGGGTTTTGCAGGGTAGTACAGATGGGACCACTTTAATTCCTTGAACTACCTCTGTCCACTGTGGGGAAAAATTGGCCATGTCTTCTTTGGCACTTTTCCTACCATAGTGGTCTCACTAGTTAAAAGGAGTATTTATTTTCGAGTGATAACACAAATTAAACACTAAACTTCTCATTTTTTTAGCTTTTTTGAAACATTTTTGAAATGGATATTCCAGTGAACAAATCAAATTACCTAGGGAGAATTCACCTCAAAAGAATCACCTGAGAAAGGATAATATGAAAGGAGAAGAAGAGACCGGACCCAAGCATGAAGATGCATTCTCCCATTCCCTAGCGGTGAACCTGAGCCACACATTTCCTGTTCTGAGCCTGCGTCTTTTACTTAGTCTTAGTAGAAATAAGAAAATCATGCAATCTGCACAAATTACGGTGCAGCTTTGGAAAGCTCTCCAAAAACGCTCCTGGAATTTTATATGATGCAATAAATATTATCATTCCCTTTTTTAAATGATAGTAAATATGTTTTACAATTTTCTGTAGTTTATAACATAATTCTATGAAACATTTCATTTGACCTCCAAACAACTCATGTTATGTATTAATATTCTCATTTTACAACAAAACTCAAAGAGGCTCACAAACTTGCCCAAAGTCACATGGCTAATATGACACAGAAAAAATAAATTCAAAACTGTTATCTTCCGGTTCCAGTATCCAGTGATTCATCACACATGAATGATTCCTAATTTTATGATCTCCCTGGCCATGGGCCTTCCCTAGAACTCAATATTTTTCTGTATAAGAATATAAAAATTAGATGTCATCAAATATGTTTTCCAACTTTAAAGAATTCATTTTCTCTACTTGATGTAATTCTAATGCACACGAATGGTGGGATTACCATGAATAACAACCACTCACATTTTGTTGGGGACCAATTATATTACAAATACAATGCCAGATGACTGCACATTTATTCAATTACTTTGATCTAAAAATCTCTTAATAAATAAAATAGCACACATTTAAACACTTTTTTAAAAAAAATGTAAGAGTGTTCATATATTTCTGGAAAAAATTAGAATTATCTTGGTCCCAATTCAAAATTATAGTTTTGAATTGTACACCAGATAAATCCTTTCCATGAAAATATGATGATTAGTCAAGAGTTAAAATCTTCTCTCACTTTTGCAATAGTGACAATTTGAGTATTTCTGCTTTAATATGCGACTATCCCAAGGGACCTAAGGCGCCATTAGTGAATGCAGAGCTATTGCTGAAGAAATGCTAACTAAAATTAATGTCTTTGGAGTTACTAACCCCCAAAACAGCCGCATTCCCTGGGCATGTGACTGTGGAGAGGCTGTGCATATGAACCTAAAACCCTGGAGACCACAGCACTGTGCTATGTAGAAGATCATGATTTAGTACCATCTGGTCTTTTTGTTCAAGGGGGAAAGGTAGTGAAGATGGAGGGAAATGCAGTTATTTTAGCCATGCTAAAATTAATTTGAGAAAGATGACACAGCAGTCATGATTGTTACCTTGAAGAACTCTATCCCCAACAGGCTTCCCATTACTGAACTTAGACTATAAATGAAGCCAACTTACTTTTTCCTGAAAGGTCTACACGAGAAAAAGGGTAAACTCCAGCTCCAACAGAAAAGCTAGGAAGATTCTCTAAAACCCTAATGAACCACAACCCTCCTTTCCTGTGGATGTGGGAGAAAAATGGAACAAGGGGACCCTAATGGGGCAGGGGTTCATTTTCTACTTCTTTCCCTTCAAGGGGAATTCTCAGACTGAAATTAAGAGTTAAGACTGAGATCACATCATCATGTCTCAGAATCAGCCTCCACTGCCCAACCTTTATCTTCTGTCTCTTCCTCTTAGTTAGGGATCCTGATACCTCCCTTCGGCAGGTATCACCCTGCCCAGTTCCTAAGCAACCTTGGACAGCCTCAGAATCAGCCTCCACTGCCCAACCTTTATCTTTTGTCTCTTCCCCTGCCCAGTTCCTAAGCAACCTTGGACCGCTGGCATCCTCAAGCTTCATTATTTGACAGTAAGAAAGAATGAGGGACTCTTAGAAAATGAAATCATGCTTTCCAGATGCTGAGTCTAGTGCCTTAGTGATATCTCCCATAGAGAATACCAGCCATGCTTCACAGCCAATCTTTCTGCTAATCGAAGTCAGATACTGTACACCAAGTACATCTCTTCATCTAAGCAAAGCTTTTTTTCTTCTCGCATGTGTCAATTACATTGTTTAGCTTTCCAACCCTATTTTACGCTCGCTAAATTCTGAGTACCCTTTAAAGCTTCTGTCCATTTCCATTCATAGATTGGATTCTTCCTCCTTTCTTTTACTTACTGATCAGGGCCCCAATAGCTGAAGAAATGTTCCACCGTTTATTAGTAAATAATAATCATCAACACTCATTAAGTATATGCTACATACCATATACTACATTGCATGATGCTCTATATTTTCCTATCTCCTTAAAATAATTGATATGGGCAAGTATGATTCCCATTTGACAGATGAGCAAATTAGAGCTGAGAAACATTAATTATGTCACCATTATTATAAACTCTTTATCCCCACCTTTAATAGATACATTCTCTCTAAAGCCCCAGAGTATTAAACTTAAGACAATAACCAAAATAGCTCATAGAACCATTGGGTTGGAGTGATGCTATCCAGTCATGTAGGGGTATCAATATGACATCTAACATGTAAGTTAGAGAAGAAAACATTTCATAAATGTTTTATTGGTACACCAATTGAGTTTACATCTTTTAACTGAATTTATCTGCTTATCACCATAATAACCCTCACTCCTTACCAAGCAGGACTTTGATTGAGAGGGTTCAGAGAAGTGAAGCTGGTGATGTTTTCCCAGGCAGGAGAGGAACCCTTCTGGTGCCTTTATACACTTACTGTGAGACTCTAATATTTTAAAATTCAATTAGCGCTGAAATATTTCCAGATATACTTTATTTTTCCAACATCTGGCACAAGGCACAACACTTGATCCAAAACTCTCTTCTCTCCAGTTTCAGCAGCCACACACAAAATAAGTTGAGCATCTAATTATAGAATGCCTATATAGAAGTAAAAAAGAGGGAGAAAACTCCAACTTCTAACACCTTCACCACAACCCAATTCTGTCCAGATCATTCCTTCTCTACCACTACCACCTCGTTCAAGTCGACATCAGCTCTCCTCTAGACCACTGGGATAGCTTCCATATGGCACAGCACCCAAAGTGATCTCTGAGAGACATAACTTGTATCATTCTCCTACTTAAAATCTTCTTTTAAATTCTGCATACATTTCAAGCACAACACATACTTCTTGTCCTGGCTTGCAAAGTGGTATCTGTTGCAACTCTCACATCATATTGCCAGCTTGCCCACTCTGTTACCCACACTGGTCTCTGGGATCCAACTGGCAAGCTCACACTGCATTAGGGCCTCTGTCTTGGTGTTTTCATATCAATTCCCATAGAGCTGCTCCTTCCAGTCACTCAGATCTCAATTCACTGATCCTATTTAGAGCAACCTTTCCTGACTACTCAACTGAAAAGAGACACCACATCACTCTCTATTATGTCGCCGTATTTTAATCCTCTGTCTCGCTTCTATCACTGTACAAAAACGTGTTTTGTCTCTCTCCATTTACTGGATTTAAACCCTTTATGAGTGTTTGCTTTTGTTTGCTTGTTTGTTTTTTGCTGTTTCTGGTGCATATCTGAAATACAGTAAGAGCTTCCTTTTAAATAAAGGAATGAATGAATGGCTCCTATCAGAAAAAGAGTAAAAATTCAGAGCTAACAGAGAAAATATCCAGACCTTGAATAAGTAGATGACACACAATGAAAAAAAAAAAACTATTTTGGGGAAAGAAGCAAACAAAACTTCCAAGAAGTTTATGAATAAGAAAATATGATTTTGAAAGGGGTTAGCAGAATTAGGTAGACAAGGTAACTGAAGGAAAGAGGAGGAGTAGTGGAGCTAACTGAAAGCACAAAATGTTTTGTAAAAAAACCGGATAGCAGAAAAATAGGGTGTTCTAAAACAAGGACGTTTTTCTTGCAAGTGCAAAATAAAATGTTGCAAAAAGGCCAGGAACCAATCAGAGAGCTGCACAGACAGATAAAGAGCCGGCCTTTAGCAAATATAAGGGGGAGAGCAGAAGGCTCTGTGCCAACACATTTGGGTCCCTTGCCCCAAGTGGGGAGCCTGTGTTTGCTTGCAATCAACTCCTGCCCTGTTTGAACTCCTCTCATCCTCGGCTTCGTTTTTTGATTCCATGAGAGAGGACCCCGGGATGAATTCCTGCTCACCCGTTCCAGTATCAGTTTTAAGGACTGCCTTCTGATGCCCTGCTTGACTGTGGAGTAAGAGAGCTGCTAGAAAGCTTTACCATAGCTCTCCAAACACAGGGTGAGAACTCTTCCCCATCTCCACCCCAGACCTTGCCACAATCCTGCCGCGTTTGCAATGCACATGAGCATTAGATCACCCAGACGCTCTTTACCAAGTTTAGTCTTTGTGCCTGTTTCTGCTCATGTTATTGTAACTTGTCTTTAAGGAGGAAAGCTCTGCAACACTCATCTCCGCCAGTAACATCATTACTAGAGTCTGGGCACGTTTTTCAACACAGAACGCAGAGAATGTCAATACCTCAGGTAATAGAATGTAAATATTTTCATTTATCTTCCTGCCTTTCTGGAAGCCCTTCTGTATTCAAAAGTGTTTCAAATGTCATGAGAAGTAAGTCCCCTAAGACATGAGCATCCTTAAGAACCAAATGCGGATGAAAGTATTAATGGCCACATATTCCATGCCATTGCATGTATCGAGAGTCTGCTCCTTTTTATTGCTGAGTTATATTCCGTAGTATGTATGCACCACATTTTCTTTAATCATTCATCTGATAATAGATGTTTATGTTTCCAATTCTTGGCTATTTCAAATAAAATACCAAAAACATTTATATGCAGAACCTATGTTTTCATTTTTCTGGGATAAATTCCCAAGAGTAGGGAAGTTGCATGTTTAGTTTTATAGGAAACTGCCAAACTATTTTCCAGTGTGGCTGTACCATTTTGCCTTCCTGCCCAGCAATGTATGAATGGTTTAGTTTCTCGGTATACTCACCGGCATATAATATTACTCTTTTTCAACCATTCTAATACCTTGACCGCTAGGTATAATTATCACTACACCTAACCTCTCATTATGATTTTAACTTTTATTTCTTTCACTGTGAATTATGTTGAGCATCTTTGCACATGTTTATTTGTCCTCTCTGTATCTTCTTCAGTGAAACATCTGCACAAGTCTGTTGCCCATTTTATAATTGAAAAAAAATTTAATTGTTGAGTTTAGAGAATTCATTATATTCTGGATGCAAGTTCTTTGTCAGATATGTGATTTAAAAACATTTTTACCTAATTTGTCATATTATTCTCTTGAAAAATACATTTTTCATTTTGTGAGATCCAATTTATTTTTTTAAGTATCAAATTTTGTACCAAATTTAAGAATTATTTACCCAGTTCTAGGTTCCAAAGATTTTCTCCTATGACTCCTTCTAAAAGCGTTGTAGTTCTACATTTTATATTTATCTGTGATCCGTTTTGAGTTAATTTTTGTATAAGGTATGAGGTTTAGGTCTCAGTCTTTTTTCTTTTTTTCTCTCTCTTTCTTCTGCCTACAGATGTCCAATTGTTCCAGTACCATTTTTCAAAAGGCTGTACTTCTTGCATTTCCTAGTAACTGCTTTTGCATGTAGTGGAAAATCAGTGGGTCTATTTACGTGCCCTCTGCTCTGTTCCACTGATCAATGTCTTTATCCTCTGCCAATACCAAAGACTTGAATACTTTATATAGTAAGCCTTAATATCTAGCAGAAGGATTCTCTCTACATTATTCATTGTTTTAATTATTTAAAATTATTTTAAAAATTATTATTATAGGACCTTTGCTTTTCTATATACTTTTTATAATAACTTTGACTATGTCTATAAAAATTTTTGCTGAGATTTTAATAGAAATTGTATTAAAAATATAGATTAATTTGGGGAGCATTGATATCTTTACTAATGTTGAGTTTTCAAGTTGATGAGCACATTTTATTTTGGTCTTTAGTTTCTTTCATGAGCACTTTGTAAATTTCAGCATAGAGATTCTATACATGTTTTGTTACATTTAGTTAATGTATTTCATTTTCTTTGGAATAAATGTATTTTTAGCTTGTTTTCACACAGTCATTCTTTGTATATAGAAACACAATTGATATTTTTTGTACTTGCTTTAAGAGTATTTTTTCCAGCTTTATTGAGGTATAATTAGAATACTGCATGTAATTAATGTATACATGCAATTAATATAACAAAATTTTAAGTGCACAATATCTTATTTTCAACTACTGTGGTAGGGACTATATTAAACAAGTTCTCTGCAACTTTCTCATTTTGTGTAACTATAACCTTCTACCAATTAAACAACAACTTCCTGGTATATCCTCCTCTCCCCATCTCCTGATAATCACCATTCTATTATCTACTTCTATGTGTTTGACTATTTTAGATGCCTCATATTCTATATTCAGTAGGAATTAAGAAAATTACATTTATTATCCTAATTTCAGAATGCAGATGAAGCATTATCATTAAAAGTTCGCCCCTTCCCTTTCATTCTCTTCTCTGATTGTTCACCCGGTTTGGATAGAGTGTAGTGTTAAAACAGTAGGAATGCAGATAGGCTTGTATTAATATTACTCTCTTAGGGGAATGCCTCTCTAAGGTCTGTGTTCTATTTCTACAGACTAGACAAAATATTTAAGGTTTGGGAGTTTTTCTCATCTGGAAGTAGGAGATGATACTTATCCCATCCACCTCTCACAGCCATTATTATAATGACCAAATAAGTTATTGGATATAAATATTTGAAAAATTTACAGCACTATCAAATATGACCTATTGCTATACCTCAGTATCAAAAATAGATCTAAAATTGATGCCACACAACTGAACTATTGTTTTCTTTCTGAATTACTCTATATGCTATATAATGTCTTGAATATAAATAATGTTAACAAATCAGCATAAGAATAAGTCAGTTTCCTCAAATAAATTGAACATTTTTATTGCAATTGAAGTAGCCAGCCTTCAAGATTGATCCCAATGATCCTTGCCTTCTGTTATTCATGTTCTGTGTAATTTCCTCCTGTTGAGAGTAGGCTTGACTTACTGATTCAGTTATAACAAATATGGCAGAAGTGACCCAGAAACTAGACCATAAAAGGCAGCGTGGGGTAACTCTCAATTGCTCCTTTATCATGTGTCTCAGGGAAGCCAGTTGCCATGTTATGTACAGCCTGATGGAGATGTTCATGTGGCAAGAAGCTGAGACTTTTTGCCAACAACCTTCTGAGTGAGTTTGGAATTAGGTTCTTCAGCCCCAGGATAAGTTTCAGGTGACTGCAGCCCCAGCCAACATCTTGCGTGCAATTTTATGAGAGACCCAAAGTAAAAACACTCAGCAGAGCCATCTCTGGTCCTTTTCCTCACAAACTGAATTAAATAATAAACTCTTACAGTTTTCAGCTGTTAACTGTTTGTTAATTTGTTACGTATGTTTTGCTACGCCATGCTGCAGAGCAAGGAACAAATACACAGGAAGGGCTTTGGAACCAAACAGTGATCAGAAGATAAGAGATTTTTAAGAAAGGATTAGTAGAAGTTTAAAATGCCTTGGATATAACTATTCATGGAATTTTGAACATTGAACTGGGGGTAGGTGATCTTGCTAAGGAGATTTCCAACCAGACGGTGTTGAAGTTGCCATCTGGTTTCTTCTTGCTGCTAATAGTAAAATGTGAGAGGCAATACATAAGCTAAAGGAAGGACTATTAAACAAGAAGCCTGTGCTGGCTTGTTTTAAAAATTCTTAGTCTCTCCGGAGGGCAAACAATGCTAAAATTAAGAAATGGCTTCTGAGTAAAAGTCAACTTCAGAGAACTGTCAGGAAATCATGGTCTAACGATGATTCTGAGGTTGTGACTATAAAATCCTTTATTAAGACCACTGCAAGGTCAAAGGTGGTGCTCTATATTATATTGTTAGACAAATATCTCTCTGAATATTTTAAGGACGTAACTAACAGATCTTATGAATCAATCAAGCTTCTAATATGTTTAAAGGCATTTCCCTTCAGCAGAAGCCCAGGGCAGAGAAGAACTTGTCCCTAAAAGATTTGTGCATGAGGCTTCAGTGGGGTGGGGAGAGATTAACCAGTGAACTTCCTATATAATAAAAGGGTAATATGCAAATTGACCCTAATGGTGCAACGACCGGTTGCTATGATGGGCACTGACCACCAGGGGGAAGATGCTCAATGCAGGAGCTGCCCCCTGGTGGTCAGTGTGCTTCCACAGGGGGAGAGCCTATCCCGCCTCCGCAGCAGTGCTAAGGATATTCAACTAATAACTTAGGCCCACTCCCCAGGCAGGTGGACATCCCCCGAGGGCTCCCAGAGGGATGTCTGACTGCTGGCTTAGGCCCATTCCTCTGGGGAGCAGGCCTAAGCTATCAGTTGGACATCCCCCAGGAGTCCTGGACTATGAGAGGGTGCAGGCCAGGCTAAGGGACCTGCCCTTTCTCCCCCCCCCGCCCCGTCTCAAGTGCACGAATTTTCATGCACCAGGCCTCTAGTATATATATAAATGCATAGCTCATGGATACAGTCAATAGTGTGATGAAGGACAGGGAGAAGCGGGTGCCGGGTGGAGGGAGTCAATGGGGAAAAAAAGGTGAGACATCTGTAATACTTTCAACAATATAGATAAATTAAAAAGAAAATCACAAAAAATAATAAAGTGTTGGACCCAAATAAGATTCACAGAAGACCCATAAACTTTTTAAAAGAATTAAATCAACTAAACCCTGCCAGTTTATAGTGAAAGGAACAGAGAGAGTATGAATTGAGAAAAGACATTTGGACTCTCAAAGTTCTACTGGCAGAAAGCAAGCTGAGAAACTGCTCAGCTGTAGATACATACCTTTAAAAGAAAAAAGATGACTCAAGTGGGTGGGTAATGAGTCAGTAGCATCGAATTACAGAGAACACCCCAGAGAAGAAGTAACTGGATGTTCAACCTTTCCCCTTCCCCGTCTTTGTGCATGATTACAGTGGCAGTTATTCTACATCTGCCTTACCATGTCTGCCTTACCATGTTAAGTATGTATAGGGCAAAAAAAACAAAATGCTTTGTCAGTTCACAGAAGGAACTTTATCCTCAGCTGCATCTAATTTAGATGAGAAGATCCTAGACTTTGAGCTGCTGCTGTAATGGGATGACTTGAGAGTTTTGGAAGGTAAAACTATATTTTGCTTATGGGAGGGACGTGAATCATTGGGGCCACAGTCAAGACTGTGGTAGGCAACCAGTGATCCCTGTCTCTCCTCCAGTCAAGTACAGACAGATTTAATGACTTGCTTGTCATGAATATAAGGTGAAGTTGATAATGTGTGATTCAGTCAGAGACAAGGTCATAAAAGACAGGATGGTGTCACTCTCAAGTCTTTCACTCTGAAGGATACCAGAGGCCATGTTGTGATCGGTCCTATAGGGAATCCTACATTGCAAGAAACTGAGACCACCTGCCAATAGCTACAGGAGAGATTGAAAGCAGAACCTCTGGCTTTGGACAAAGCTTCAGATGACAATAGTCCAAGCCAGAATCGCATGAGACCCTGAGCCCAAAACTATGATTTACCTATTCCTGAGTCCTTGATGCTTAAAAAAAATCTCTGAAATAAATATTTTTTGCTTTCAGGTGCTGAGTTTTGGGAAATTTTATTATAAAGTAACAGGTAACTAATACAGTATGGAGTTGAATGAAACAAATCTGAGTAAAGAGATTTTGTAGACTGAAGTTTCAAGTCCAGCCAAATGTTCTGTTTACCTTGAGAACTACTATATCTCATTAGCCAATGAGAGCTAATCCTATATAATAAAACCATACTATGTAAATCAATCAAGCAGTGAAATGACAGGAGGAATGACCAGTCACTATGATGCGCACTGACCACCAGGTGGCAGACACTTTATGCAGGAGCTGCTCCCTGGTGGTCAGTGCACTCCCACAGGGGAAGTGCCACTCAGCCAGAAGCCAGGCTCATAGCTGGTATGCGCAGTGGCAGTGGTGGGAGCCTCTCCCACTTCCACGGCAGTGCTAAGGAGCAGTGAGCTGAGCAGTAAGGAGCAGGCAAGTGGTATGTAGTGAGGGGTCCTGGACTGTGAGAGGGATGTCCACCTGCCAGCTTAGGCTCAATCCCCGAAGCCGGCAGGCAGACATCCCCTGAGGGGTCCTGGACTGTGAGAGTGAGAAGACTGGGCTGAGGGACCCCCCCACTCCCCACTGCACAAAATTTTTTGCACCAGGCCTCTAGTAATCTCATAAAAATCCATGTACTATCTGCTTTCAATCAGAGAGCTAGCATTTGGAGACAGTACTGAACACTCTGAATCAGGGGCATAATTAACTCACAAAACAACAAATACTTTCAGCCAATGGATTTTCTATACACTATCCTGAGTTAAATGATTTGTCTATTCCTTCTTGGCCCATGTTTTTGCATTAACTGTGTACTCAAATTTCCAAATATAATGCCTGGAAAAAGATGTAACAATGATAGTTTTAAAACTATCTTCTATAAAATGGTCAAGGATTCATGATAAAAATCAACAAGAAATTTAGGAGAGTTGGGATCTTTTGCTAACACTACTTTTGCAGCCCAAAGGAGCAGCCAATACAATGAAAGGGCACACCCTAGTGCAGTGGTTCTCAACCTTCCTAATGCTGCGACCCTTTAATACAGTCCCTCATGTTGTGGTGACCCCCAATTTCATTGTTACAAATTGAACATAATTAAAGCATAGTAATTAATCACAAAAACAATATGTAATTATATATATGTTTTCCGATGGTCTTAGGCGACCCCTGTGAAAGGGTCGTTCGACCTCCAAAGGGGTCGCGACCCACAGGTTGAGAACTACTGCCCTAGAGCAAAAGAAAGCATACCATGTAAATAAACCTATTATACAATAACTCTAAGTGTGAAGCTCAAGTTTTGATTCCTAGTTTAGATCAATCTCAAGAGCCCGTAAAACTGTGGCAGAATCTCATTCAGAAAGAATCTCATAAAAGTCCATGTACTCTCTGCTTTCAATCAGCAATACAGAGGAAATACTCTTTTTCATAGTATTTCAACATTGCAGCTTCTGGTCCTGGCCACATTCCAGAAATGGAAAGAAGAAAGAAAATATCTTAACCACAGTTTTTGAACCCTACTAACCTGAGTGTTATTTCCAGTTCTTACCAGAGTGTTAGAAGAATTTTATTCTGAAACCTGTTCCTTGTTCTTCTTCTTTCTTTAATCTTTATTGTTGAAAGTATTACATATGTCCCCTTTTTTTACCCATTGACCCCTTCTAGAGGACCCCTGGCTCACACCCCAGGCCTTCACCACATTATTGTCTGTGTCCATGGGTTATACATGTATGCATACGAGTTCTTTGGTTGATCTCTTAAATAATGAAAGTGAGCAACATGTCCAAAGATTATAAATAGCAAAGGCAATTATAAAGATAAATTCAGAAAATAATTCATTTTATTTTAAAGCATCATACAAAACCGCGAATTTGTAGTTTTCATCACCCACAAAGATTTTTCTTGCAAAAGAATTATTATTTATTTTACTTTTTTTTTCCATCACCATTTATCCCCTCTATGTCCTCTATTTTATTTTCTAATTGTAGCAAACCCAGTATGCATATATTCATTAAATAAATGCAAATATTGTATGATAAAGTCCAATGGAGGGGAGTCAGCTCGCTAGCTAAAGATTACAAGCAACTTTGAATTAGTGACTTAAGCAACTAGCACAGTTGATTGCAGTGATAAAAAAAATCACCAGGCTGTATAATGTCATCTTGCTGGTCTTTCTATGCTTAGATAAACTATTCTTTAAAGATCAAGGGATATGTCTTATGGTTTATTAAGTGCCCTTTTTATATAGATTTAAGTTTTCAGAGTTCTATTATTTCATTATATCTAATATTTTCTTCTAATATAATATATTGCTGAAAACAAGCATGCACACAGTTCAGGTAGTGTAAAGCTTAAGTTCAGATAACTAACTTGTTTCTTCTACTTGGAAAGCATCACTCTAACCCCAATGCAATCTTATTGCCCAAGTCAGTCTCAGTACTTCTGATGGCACTGCAAATGTCAATTCTTTAGATTAACAATCCCAAGCTAAACCACTAAGTCTGGAAAGGATCAAAAAAGAAAGACCAGCCTGGCTGGCACAGCTCAGTTGTTGAGCATCATCTTATGAACCAGGCGGTCACGGTTCATTCCCAAGCAAGGCACATACCTGGGTAGGGGGCATATAGGAGACAGCTGATCAATGAGTCTCTCTCGTCATTGATGTTTCTATCTCTCGCTCCCTCTCCCTTCCTCTCTGAAATCAATAAATATATATTTTTAGGAGAATGGTGTTTGTTAAAGATTCAGATTCCTAAGGCCAACCCACAAAAATGTAGATTAAATAGGGCTGGGGTACAGCCCAGGAATCTCAATTCTTGTACATTCCTGAGATTAGAGGCAACATTTTGATAAATGCCAGGATGTATTTTCTTTGAGGTTCCTTTCTAGATGAACGACCTTTCTTTAATGACCAAGGAACAGAGTTCAGGGACAGCTCTCAGCTCTACTTTCAACCACCACACTATCTTAGGCCAGGTGTTTCCGTCACAGTTTGCAGCTGACTTTAGTTCTAGACAGGATCTTTCCAGCAACAGAGAACAGACTACCCAAATAATTCTAAACTATTAGCACTTCATTCTCAAATTCCTGGATCTGTCATCACATCTTGGTAAAATATCTGAACAGTTTAGTTATTTATATAGACTATATTGACACTTTACCGTGGACTCACAGGATGCTTGCTAGAAAAGGCAGAGAGGAAGATAGGTTGTAATTAACTTAAAGCAAGAATAAAGCCAGGCCTCTATTAAGTGCATACTGTAATTTAAACAATATTTGCTATCAACTAGAAAAGGCCAGTTCACTGACTGAACCTGTCTGAGAAGCTGAGACTCATGGAGGGATAGATCACTGGCCAAGTAGAAGGAAAGAAAGGAAAGGAAAAAAAAGAAAAGAAAAAGCACTTTTTTTTACACAAGTACTTTCCAAGAATGGCTCAGTTTTGTGAAGGAGGAGTTGAAATGAATTATAATTCTCTAAATATTGAGATTCAATTGCCATAACACACTTAGGGGCATTATTGTGGAACTGAGTGCCTGAAGGCAGATGAAGGATTTGACCCAATGCCCTTATGCAGCAGTCTTCCAACTCCAATCTAATGAACACATACTCATAATTATTTCTCAAATCATTTTTATCTAATTTTAAAGTGGATAATTTATACCACTTCTATAAAAATGCAATAAGTTTCATTAAAATATTTAGCATTAGTAGAACTTTGAACAGAATATATTTCTTATGGTTTCACAAAGTCATACATATTTATAATATTAAAACTCTTCAGTTGCTTTAATAATAGAATCTCTATCCCATAGATCTGAATACTAATTTTAATATGCTCCTGTAGAAGAAAGCTATATGCACAAGAAAATGCATTTTATACTTTGTGGTTTTGTGCTTATTTCTTCCTTACTATACTTTCTTTTAATTAAACCTTGTTTTTAGCAAAAAGCTTTTTTTAACCTTTTTTATCCCTTTTTTTTCTTTTATAAGTTAAAAATACAAGAGCTTGGAAGATAGTTACCACATCCTGTTAAGGAAGTCAGGGAAGGATCTCATCTTAGCCTTCTAGCATGTCCTGCATTATTTTGACTGGTTTTGTTTCAGTTCAAGGCTTTGCCTAATGGGTCATTCCTTTTTGAAAATATAAGCATTTAGGGCAAAGAATCACATATGCCAGTACGTTGCTAGTCTCTGTGGCAACTTTATATAGAGAAATGGCAAAACGTCAAACTGGGAAATACTGTTTTTAGTGTGTGCTGCCTTCTACAATTCAGTCATCTCAGAGAGCTTTGTGAAGTAATGAATTAAATTGTCATAATACAATGATGCTGTACTAAAATGGAGCTGTGATCCATCTTTCTTCAAATCCATATCTGAAGGGGTGCATGCACAGGACTCTCAAAAGTGCCCAAGTATGCATTCATCATACCGCCTATCAGCCTGGGGTGGGAAGAAAAGCCTAATTTATTGAGAGGAAATATGTGCCAGGACATAGGAGCTGTAGCTCTTTCCTTCCTCGAAGAGCTGGCGGAATCTTTATTCTGGCTCACATTCTTCCAGAGCCAATGAGAATGGAGTGTGAGATTAGAAATATGCCTCTAAAAGAATCCATGAACTAATACCGAGATCCTGCTATTCTGATCTCCAGGGGATCCAGACACTCAGAAACTTTAAACTGAAAACCTCCCACGGCCTCGGGAAGGCAGAGTGCGATGGTTTCTTCTCTCGGGTAAGAAACTCAAACAGAAAGACATCAACCTGGGAAGTGTGAGTTCACCCGTTCCATGCATTTCATCAAGCTCATGTAACATTAAGCCATTGTTCGGTCCATCAGTGGCCTGGATTTTAAAGCTAAGCAGGCTTGGAGATTTCGCTCTAAGTTGCATTTGGATTTCCTGAGAAGTTAAGCTTTTGGTGTGGGCTGTCATGTTGAAACTCGCAGCGTGGCCTGGGAAAGCTGACAGTGGCCTGGGATCCCAGTGATAAAGCGGTCTGCCCTTCCTTAGCTGAGCATCCACTATTTGGCCTAATGACTTAAACTCTATGAGCCTGTTTTCTTTTATGTAAAATGTGAATAACAATTGTGCTACATGTTAATATGGATTTTTTTTTTTAGGCTTGGTTAATACTGAGGCCCCATGACAATAGAGGTCAACCACTTTTTCTTTTCAAAGAGAGATGATGAAACCTCTAGAAGAGATTTGCAAAGCAGTAGGGACAGCTGAGTTTTGCAATGTGTCTGCCCTTGTGAAATATTTACCAATGACTTCAGGGTATAAACCAGTGATGGCAAACCTTTTGAGCTCAGCGTGTCAGCATTTTGAAAAACCCTAACTTAACTCTGGTGCCGTGACACATATAGAAATTTTTTGATATTTGCAATCATAGTAAAACAAAGACGTATTTTTGATATTTATTTTATATATTTAAATGCCATTTAACAAAGAAAAATCAACCAAAAAATGAGTTTGCGTGTCACCTCTGACACGCGTGTCATAGGTTCTCCATCACTGGTATAAACGGATTAAAGTTGACCACAAGAGGAGTTTGAGATTACAGCGAGGATTTCCTTTGGGAAAGTTGTTAATATGAGAGGATTTCCTCCACTCCCAGGGAGAATAGGATGGGATACTTTAGTCTTACTTCAAGGTTAGTGAGAAGGGTTTCAAGGAATACTACATAATGGGTATGTTACGTGTGCCTCACAGTTTGGGGAAAGACCATGGACAGATATCTGGCTCTTGCCTATAAATTAAAAGGGCAAAGCTGGAGTTCTTAGGGCAGCTAAATGAAAACAGGGCAGATGGTGGGTCAAAGGAATGTGGTTACTAGCCTCTTTATAGACCAACCAAAAAGGCTGCCTGTGTGGTGAGAAGACCTCCAAAAGAAAAAAAAAAGTATATTCTGAACATCTAGATACAAGGAAAGAATGATAAGGAACCAACTGGAGTGAAAGTAGTCACCTACTTCAAATGAATTGCAAATGGTAATTTCCCAAGTTAGAGGGACTTACAAATACCCATGAATACCCATGAAAGTGCCCCATGAGAGTAAGCATTAGCTTTAAGCATCTGCTGTAACCAGAAGAAACCAACACCAGATAGGTGCCTGATTGGGCATGTAAGCCTTTTCCTGTTCCCTCCACTCTCTCTCTTCTTCAACAGTGGAGATGAACTGAGAAACTCCAGACTGTGGTTAGAGGAGCTATGAACCGCTTTCACCTTTCTCAGTTCTGGTATCCTGCTTGAAGATAAGAAGTTTAAGTTTTTTATTATTACACTGAACTTGAAAAAAGTTAGCACATATTATGACTGAAAGTAATGGGTCTTTTTTTAAAAATATACTTTTATTGATTTCAGAGAGGAAGGGAGAGGGAGAGATAGAAATATCAATGATAAGAGAAAATTATTGATTGGCTGCCTCCTGTACAACTCCCAATGGGAGTTAAGCCCAAAACCTAGGCATGTGCCCTAACCAGGAATGGAATGGTGACCTCCTGGTTCACAGATCAAAGCTCAACCACTGAGCTACACCAGCTGGGTAGGAAGTAATGGGTCTTTTAAAAAAATCTATCAATAACAAGAAAATCGGGGGTGCCTGCTCTAGGTTTCATGCAGATGCCAGAAAAGAGCCAGCCCTTCAGTGTGTGTCTGAATGGTCATTGTGGGGAAAGAATAAATTTGTTGACTTATTATCCCCCATATGTCCTACTTGGTCAGCATACCAATTTCATAGCATTTCTTCTTCTAAGTTGTTATGAGGAAAAATGAGATAATGAATATGAATATACAGTTGCACTATATAGCGCTGAGTGCATGTAAGGGACAATGCAGTTAACGATGGAAGGCTGCTAATCATAGTTAAGGTCCAATTTATCATGGGCTATTTTGATAACCTTTGCATGAATCCTTAGATATATAGATTCCAACATACACAATGAATACTCACTATAATGTAGACAGGTTCTGTCACGCCAGGTCTGTGGAAGGGCTTTCATTTGAGTGGTGTTTACAACTGGGTTAGAAGGAAAGGAAAATCCATGTCTTCAGTGCCTTAACAAGAGAGTGAGGGAGTGGTCTGCTCTTGTGGGAAGATATTTTATCGTGCCTGTGGTTTAGAATTGCTGGTGCAAAGTGAATAAAAAGCAGACTGACTTTTTAAGTCAGGTTTATTGTTTTTAAATTTTCAGCAGACAATACACTCTCTTATCACCTCTGCATGGGATGAAGTGTGCTCATTGCCTCGCCCGCCTCTGCCACTGTATAAAACCATTGATTTCCTCCACGGTTCTAGATCAAGAAATAAAATATTTCTAAAGACATCAAGGTGGGTGTAGAAACAATATATGTCCTCCTATTGCTAGGACTGATTCTAGCATCTATGCTGGCTAAGCAAGTCTCCCCTTGCCACCCCCTGCTCCATCTCTATCTCGATATGCTAACATAAGTTGCATTGGCAGGGATGGTCTTCCCAGATAAAGAAGAACTGATCTCAGCCCAAAGCATGCAGGTAACTCTCAGGTTGCCTTTGTGAGAGTCAGAAACCTTCCCTACAAAACATTTAAACTTAATGGCATTGCAGCTACCAGAACTGTGGTAAATGAAAGAGTCTATCTAGCCAGTAAAAATACTTATTTTTTTATAAACTTTTCACATCCAGATGCAAAATTAGGGCACTGTCTTGACAGCACACAAGAGGGCCATATACTTTCTCATCCAGGAGAGGTCATAGACTTGCATTGTTTTTAGGAAGGAGAATCTGGGTGGCAGGAAGAGCATGGACTGCAGTGGGAATGAGCATCAGAGTGTGAATTCAGGTATTGCCATCTACCAGCACAGTGAAATGGTGCTGGTTGATTTACTTCTTTGATCAGTTTCCTCATCTTTGTAATGGTGAGACTAATGCCTATCTTGGAGCTATCTGAGGACTCAATGTTATAACAGGGGATAAATATGAAAATTACCGCAAAAGGTGACCAATGTGCATTTGCCTAATTGATTATATATAAAGGATTCAGGATCATTCTTGGCACAAATCAGATACCCAGAAATGCGCTCGCTCTCCCCTTTTTGGTAGAGTGTGCAATACAGTAGATAGAATAAAAACTCATGACATCTTTAGGCAATGCTTTACCAAGGAAAAGACTTATATGTGTAAGTAGTTTTTCATAGCCAAGGGGAAAGAAAATACATGCACTTTGAAATCATGATTTGATATTTCTATCATCCTGGTTGAATGAATCTATCTTGGTGTGTTTTTTCCTCATCTGTAAAACAAGAGGTAAGTGGATATTTTCCCTCCACAAAATTGAATGATCCATATAAAAGTGTCTAACACAGTGGTTGACAGAAAGTTCTCAATGAAAGCTTTCCTGTCCTTCTGTTCCTTTCTTATGCTGGATAAGGAGATTAAAAACAGGGTGATCACTGAAGCCCAATGACATTTAAAAAAGTATCTTTAGTATAAGATTATCAATTGGCCTTAATTCTTCTTGGTAGACTATTAACCAAAAAGTAAAACCTTCCTGGCCAGAATGGCTCAGTGTTTGAGTGTCAACCTATGAACCAGGAGGTCACACTTTGATGTCTGGTCAGGGCACATGCTCAAGTTGTAGGCTCAATCTCCAGTGCAGAGTGTGCAGGAGGCAGCTGATCAATGATTCTCGCTCATCATTGATGTTTCTATCTCTTTCTCCCTCTCCCTTCCTCTCTGAAATCAATAAAAATATATATATATTTTTTTTTAAAAGTAAAACCTTAGAGTAGGGAAAAATGATCAAAAGCAGAAGTGTCTAGAGGGAAAATGATAGTCCAGAGAGTTAAAGTACTGCAGTAAGACACACAATATCAAAGCTATTTTAATTGATTCGCCATAAAAATGAAAGACAACACAGTGACTACATCAGAACTATAAACCACGGATATAATGAAATCATTACCCGATGTATATATTGATACTGACTTAAAATGGCCCTCTTCATAATGCTGAATCATTGTAAAACTACAATGATACTGACTTAAAATGGCCCTCTTCATAATGCTGAATCATTGTAAAACTACTCAGGGTTAGGAATGGAGGAGGGGCAGTAGTTTGTGGATAGTCTCACAATTGGGTATATTCCAAGTGGTATGCAAACTGGTCTAGTCCATACTTTCCAAAAACAGAGAATTGTTATTGTCATGGAAATTTGCCCTACAGAGATGAAAAGAAAAAAATATGTCATGTTTGACTAGAATTGGTCAATAAAGAGGCTCAATTCAGACAGAAAGCCCATAAATCTACTTGAGATATGCTTTACTAATGAATTAGAGTATTGTGACCTATTCCAAGCTAACCATACTTCAGTCCAATTTGGCTAACTCCAATGGGTACTTATAAAATACTCTTCTTTAGAAAAGAGAAACAGTGAAAGGCTTTCAAAAAGCATATACAGGGAGGTCTCCATGACTAAATATAATATATTAATCTAATTATATTAAGGAAATTCCTTAGAGCTACTTCTCCAGATAGGTGTTCAAATACTGACAAGATTTTTGTTTGTTTTTCATGACTATTCTCCAGCTGAGACACCTCCCTTTTTAGAAAAAAAAATATTAAAAACATACAAAAACTAAGGTTTACCTCTCTGTTTCATCAAGTTAGCGTGCATGTGACCTTTCCAATGATGTCATTGTAATAACCTGGTAATTGTTTAACAGGAAAGGAGTGAAGGGGGAGACCAAATAGTATAGGTATGCCTTTTATACAACTTTGCCAAAAAGCTGCATTTAACATTCTCCAAGTCTGTTCTTTGCTAATTGATGAGGAAAGGGACTGGACAAAGACAGTTTAGACCCATGCCCAGTAAGGTCTGAGTGACATGGGAAGGTGCCTACCAGTCTGCTTGTCAATCAGACCTGAAAGCAAGACAGGGACCAAGATGAGTGTGGCCACTGCAAATGCAGGGAATCTAAATATATAAACTTTCAAACAAAGGAAGTTCCCATTCTTCTCTCTCTGCAGCCAGGTTCCTGGCTGTCCTGTGGCAGGAGGCTGCACTCCCTTGGGGCCACATGGCGCATGGCCATGTTGGACTCCACACTTGGACTACTGGACTGTAATTAGCCTGAATGCTGAACCACACTCGGCTACAACATGGGATGGAAGCTCTGGACACTGGCCTTGTTTCTTGATCCACTGAACCTATAGCTGCAGCTTTTCCAGGATTGGCTTAAGGGGCAGGGACTTTAGAACCTGAGAAATGTAACTTCACACAAATAAAGCCTGTTTCCACATCCCATCTTCCTGTGGCAGCTTCTGAAAATGCGTATTTCAGTGGCACCCCAAGAACCTCGCTCCCCCGAACGACAGTGGAGTTTAATTCTCTGGTAACACTAGGATGGATTGAGACATATCAACTTTCTAATATTTCTTTACACCTTAGCAGCCTCAGAGTTTGGAATGGAGGAAACCAAATATTTGGTTATTTATTCATATATTTAAACTAGCATATTTTAAATCCTTTAAGATTGTATGTACTATGTGTGACAAAAAAATTATTAGAGAAAAAATTTGTATATCCTCAATCTGTCTTTTACATTAAATTCTGATATCTAGAGAGAATTTTTTTAGCTGAGAACAACCTCAATATACTGTGCACTGTGAAAGATAATATTAAGTGATGGATATTTGAATAAAAATTTAGAGAAGCAGAGGAAGTTAAAGTGCCCTTACTGAGAATTAGTGCTATTTAGAAGGACTTAGAATGGGCAACTGACATCAGTGAGACAAGTCTGAATGAAATCAGTTAGTGGGGAGGTTGAAAAAGAACAAAACTTTGGTGGCTTTTGAATAACAGGAGAGACCATTTAAGTGATGTTGGAGGGAAAGGTTCCAGTGTTGGGAAGTGAATTATTATGAGTTGAATAATACAACCCCTATTCTCTATCTCCACCTCTCAGGAATCTTTAGTAAAATATTTTTCTTTAATGCTTAATAGGGTATATTTTCTTTGAATTGAAGTGCTGAGCTGTACTCTAAAATTGGGACTGAAGTCTTATGGCAGGGCCACGTTTATTTCAAATATTATATGGATAGTCATTTGAAAAGAATACTTGATTCTGATTAAAATTGGGAACTATGCTCAAGAGGGAAAGTCAAGAATAATTTCAGTGATTGCAGTTGGAATTCTAATATTTCAGGTAAAATTCAAATAAAATAGTTCCTTATTATGTCTTTTTAATTATATATTCAATACACATATATTTAGTATCTGCTATGTACTGGGCATTAGTGCAAGAATACCTAGTTCAAGTAGAGATAGATTTTAAATCTGAAGGCATAATCAATCTCTTGAGAAGTACATGGTTAATAAATGTAAAAATATCTTTCAAAATAAATCTCTTTATGACAGGTAGTCTCACTATTTTCCAATCAAAATGTCCACAATTTTTCTCTCCCTCACAATCCAAGACTCCAAAATTCTTCCCGAACATCAACTATGCAGGTCTTTTCCTTTCTTTCCCTTCCCATCTCACTGTAAAATATTTCTCTTCTGAGAGTCAAGAAATTTTCAAGAGGCACTGCTATTTGATGTGAATAATGCAGATTAAGTAAGAATTGCTGGGGAAGGAAAAAAGGGAGGGATGCTCATGTCAGAGTGAATATCATGTACAAAGATTCTGAGCACTGATGAACATGGTCTGCTGGGGGTATGGCAGAAGTCTCCTGGGAATGGTAATAGATGTGACTAAAACTATAGACTTGGGTAGATGCTTAATGACCTTGTATGACAAAGTAAAGGAAGATTACTTCATCTATGGACCAGAAACCAAAGAAAGTCTTTAAACAGGAAAATTTCATGATCAGATTATTTACCAGAAAGGTTACTGGCAAAGGGTGGATGAAAGAGGGGACATCCAGAAAAAGAGGCCTAATACAGAAGTTTCTAAAATAGTCCAAATGGTCTGTGGTAATACAGTGGTTGCTGAAATAGGAAACAATTTAAAGAAATGCTGAAGATGAAGAACTCCTCATAACTGGGGGAATAATTGAATGTGGAGCTTGAGAAAGAAGTTGCAGAGAATGGCTTGAGCTGTGTGTAACAGGGCAGGCAGACAGTGGAAGAGAATTTGCATATAGTGATTAATGACTATGTGATGGTTTCATACAAGATACAGTATTCTCACAATCTCTGATTCAGTTCTAATATAAATGCCCTACTCTTCAAGGTTCTGAGCAAAACTGATCTTTAAAATATACAATTTCTAAAGTCAAACATCGATTGCAAACAGAAGAGAAAAAAAGAGCAGATTTCCTATTGGGCAAAGTTTACTTTCAAAGAAAAGAAAACCAAAACATCTGAAAATTTAAATGATGGAGAAGAAAATAATTTAAAATAGTGACTAACAAAAATAGACTGAATTTGCTTCATTTTTAAAAATGTATTCATAAACTTAAGTTCTAATAATATGGCTACAATGATGTTTTTATCCATGTCCCAAAGAGTTACATTTTGATTAGCCTAAAATGATAACAGTTTCCTGAATTTCATTTTAAAATATAAGGTAAAATGTAGTTTTTATTCCAAATATAAAATGTGTATCATGTGTTGAACAGCAAAGGTATGTCAGATATCAATAATGTTAAGCTGTTAAAAAAAAAGACTACTTGTGTTTTCCAAAAGAATTGTAACAGTCAAATAGGTTTTGCTTCTAAAGTCAAAGACAGTATTTTATTTCCTATTTCTTAAAACTTAAGTAGGACATGGCTCACATTTTTAAATGAGTCATTTTAAAACAAAATAAGTATAATAATTATTATTCTTGTCCTAGTTCATTTAGTATTCTGGTCATACTAAAAAACAGTTCATAATTACTGAGTACAGATTGTTTGGAAAATGGCTATAGGACTATGCAATCAACCATTGGAATATGGGTGGGGAGATATTAAATCAGTTTGTTTTTGTTTGTTTTTTGGTGTGTGTGTGTGTGTGTGTGTTTCACTTTACACAAAATAAATAACAATCACTTCTTTCCTTTCAAAAAATTTAGTCCTTTCCAATTTTTGTCCTCCTAGCCTTATAAGGCTATCAAAGAATTGCTTTTATCCTCAGGCTCTTAGTCATAAATCAACTTGAAATCAGCAAATACCCTGAAGGGAAAAGTGACACCCACCCACGCCCCCCCTGACGCAAGACAGTCTTACCTCTCCCTGATTTTTGTCTTTTACCTATTTCTTCACTTATTAGTTTTCAAATACCTTCAACCCAATTCTTTAAAATATATTTTGTCCAACTTTTCTAGGAGTATTCATACCAGAAGCAGAAGTCCTAGGATTTGTTTTAGAGTCAAGATATTTTTCTGCCTTTGCTATTGTTTTTTTATTCCCTCATTGTTGTTCTTCCTGAAAAAAATCCTAAAGGTTAGGATGTACTCACCAAAAGTCCTTTCTGGAAGCACTTTTTTATTTGCAGCATGCTTTTTATCTGTTCATCATGCTTAGTTTTATAAATTGAAGATGCTCATTTGTTTTATCATCATTAAGGATGAGAGTTAAGGTTCCCACTTTGTTGCTGACATTGTTCACATAGTGTTTATGCTGAGAGGATACTGAAAATTCCCAACTACAAGAACACATGAGTTTATTCAAAGACCCACAGCTGGAGGAATATGCTTAGAAGCTGTTGGACATCAGGAACCCACTGGCTAATAGTTCTTTGTTCTCCTCATTGGTTAGCTTGTTGGGCACAACTAATTTCTTAGATCCCATCTGTCCGAATACAACAAAGACTTACTTGGCTGAACACACAGGGACAGACCAAGAGTCATTAGCTGATTCACATAATCTGATCACTTCTTCACTTACATATACTTTTATCCAATTATTATTTGAATGCATTTTTCAATCATGAATAATCAGATTTTAAAATTTTAAAGAAAATTACAAACTATACTTCTATACCATAGAACTTTAACATGGCAAAACAGCACAGTTAATCTAATGTAATCCTTTCTCTAATTAAAAACTTCATTGAAAAATTTCCAAGATGCATTTACTACCAGTAACTATTCAATAAAGCACACTGCCACTCTCCAGAAGGACCACACTAGTCCACTACCATTGAAATATTGAGTAATATCCACCAATATTCTGTTCAGCAAATGTCTACTGAGAATGTATACAAATGATATAGTCAAAAGGACAAATATGGAATCTATGAAAGAAAGAGTTAAAGTTGATGAATCTGGGGCCAAAAAGCCAAGTATCCCATATGGAATAGGACCTAGCAAGCCAGAGTGTGGGGAAGCAGAGTGGATACAGGAAAGAAAGGAAAAGTATAGAATTGGCAAGGCTGGAGAATATATTACTAATAAGACACATTTCCCAGCAAATTTTGTAGTCTGGGTAGACTATAAATAATGTGTGATCACAGAAATTTCTCAGAGAGTGAACCTATTGCTTCTAAGTAGAAGTGTGTATGTAGTAGGGGTGATGGGGGTGGGAAGGAGGCTAAATTTCAAGTCAAATGATTCAGTTCTGTCACTAAGGATTAGTATGACCTTGGAAGGATACCCAGATTCTCTGAGCTTCAACATCCTTGGCTATATATGGGGGATTTAAAAGATCTTTAACATATTTCCTAGGATGAATATTTTATGTCATTTTCTTAAATTCTTCTATGATGAGAATAAGCATTCTAGAGCTTATCCATCTCTCACCTGCAAGACCAAATTTCCCTACTGTCTCATTGACCTCGTCCAACTACCATATTTCACACATTACACACCTACTACCATCTTTCCACACATTAAAAATCTTGTATATCAATTCTATTTAAGCACTAAAAGAAGAACCAAAAATATCAAGTTTTTAAAGATAATAATACCAAGTCCTGGATGTTAGATTCATATGTTTTATTATCTTGTCCACATGATTTCTAGGGCTCATCTGCAGTGTTAGCACAATAAATGAGCCCACTACAGAGATGATCACAGAGACAACCACCCTTTGAAAATGGCAGGGATATTATTATGGATGGAGAGAGCAGGAGAAAAAAAGAACGAGAAAGACAACTGTCTTTGATCTTCCCTAAATTTGGCAAGAGGCAGCCAGTGAAAACAAAGCTAGAAGCATTGCAGTAAAGGCAGGGGACCCATTTACCAAAGTCTAAAGGTAGTAATTTTATAATCACACAAAGATTCAATGTACAATAGAAGCTTTCAACCTATGGATAGCATTGATTGAGAGCATTGGCTAAAGGATCCCCTTCGAATAACTAAGAAAGTCTCTGACTCATAATAGCTTTTTTAAGAACAGATACAAGACAAATTACTTTTCTGGTAGATAATTTGAGGAATGTATCTTGATAATCTACTTTTGCATAACAAATTACTGCAAAACATAAAACCTTCAACCCCTTTTGCTTATTTGTTCACATTTACAACTTGGGCATGTTTAGTGGGGAGAGATTTTTGCCCCAGGTGGCACTGGTGGCATTTTTGTGACAGCTCTAATGGCTGAGGACTAGCTGTGACTGTCCAACTTGGGTTAATGTCTCAGATTTTAGTTCTCCCTATTGGCTAGGTTGCTCAGTTCTCCTGCACATGGTTAGCTCGAACTTCCTTAAAGTATGATGGTCTTAATAATTCAGACTTCTTATGTAGCAGCTCCCTACCCTCAGAGCACAACAATATACATTACCAGTCTTCTTAAGACTTTGGGACTGCCGAAACCAGTTTGGCTCAGTGGATAGAGCATCGGCCTACAGACTGAAAGGTCCCAGGTTCGATTCCGGTCAAGGGCATGTAACTGGGTTGCGGGCACATCCCCAGTAGGAGATGTGCAGGAGGCAGCTGGTCGATGTTTCTCTCCCATCAATGTTTCTAACTCTCTATCTCTCTCCCTTTCTCTCTGTAAAAAATCAATAAAATATATTTTTTTTAAAAAAAAGACTTTGGGACAGAAATGGCAAATAGTTGCTTTCACTATACTTTGTTGGTTGAAGCACATCACAGGGCCAAAATCAAGGGGAGGAGGCCAAAGGCATGAATACTCAGGCATAGTTTTGGGGGTAGTGTCCATGTAACAATCAACCACAGAGGGAAAAATCCTTCCTTTGTATCCAGGCATAGATAACTACTGAACTGTCTAAAGAATGTGCCTATATTTTAAGTATTTCTTTAGAAAGTCCTGTTCTCTAGTACTTTAAGGTCGAGAGAGAAATTTATGATTGAAGGCTAGCACACATTTTCTGCAGAAAGAGAATAGCAATAAAGGCTTCCGAATGCATTGTGTAAGTCAACAACAGTGGTTAAAGACTTAGAGCAGTGGAAATGTAAGCCAGGCTCATCTTATATTTCATTCACAAGCCTCTCAGAGAAGTATAAAAAGAAGTTGATGTACATAACTTTCTATAGTAACCTAAAGTAGAATGAAATTGAATCTCTACCGATAACACTTTAAAACATACAATGCACATGCTCTCTGCTCTTTTTACATGTGTATCTTTGAGTAACATGACTATTAGATTTAGTCCCAGGAATACACCACCAGATAGTATTAAGAAAGAATACACACACACACACACACACACACACACACACACACACACGCCAAGAAAGAAATCAAAATCTATCAGGATCTTAAGGAAAGAACCAAACACTTTTTAGGTTATTACAGAATAATCACTAAATTAAATATGTAAGCAAATAGCACAGGGACCAGGCTTATACCTGCTCTATGTAAGGTAAAACAGTTTGAAAAATAATTTGTGAAGAAATAAAAATTGTATTTTTAAGGGAAGCAAAAGTATAAGGATAATAAAACCTTACCCACAATTTTTGGGAGTTTTCTGTTCTACTAAATATTACATAATTTGGGTGATTCAAAAACTGAAAACCCGGGGGTGGGGGTGAAGGTGGCTGGGGGGAGGTCAATGGGGGGGAAAGGAGACATATGTAATACTATATGTAATACTTTAAACAATAACAAAAAGTTTGTAAAGCCTTTGAATAGTAATTAGGAGTATTCATTCAAATTCAATAACATTGTAAATATGTTTTAATTTGCAAACAATTTCTCTTATATCTCCTACATAATCTTTACAACTACTCAGTGAAGTAGATATTTCCATTTTTATTTCAGTGATCAAATGATAAGCTTTCTTAATTGACCAGAATCTTATTTCTCCAATTTAGTGCTCATTTTTTTAATTATAAAAGCTTATTGAGCCCTAGCCAGTTTGGCTCACTGGATAGAGCGTCGGCCTGGGGACTGACGAATCCTAGGTTCGATTCTGGTCAAGGGCATGTGTCTTGGTTGCAGGCACATCCCCAGTAGGGGGTGTGCAGGAGGCAGCTGATCGGTGCATCTCTCTTATCGATGTTTCTAACTCTCTATCTCTCTCCCTTCCTCTCTGTAAAAAATCAATAAAATATATATTTTTTTAAAAAAATAGCTCATTAAATTATTGTTTGGTACAGTAAATTTAAAAGATACAAAATTTGTACTAAATTATGCTGGGCAGTCCTCTGAGCATAAAGGCACAGTTTATATGACATGATAACAAGCTGCCAGCACACCAGCCAAAGCATACCCAAGGTCCCACCTGGCAAAACTGACTGGAATGGTGAGTGTTCCCTCCAGATGAGCACGTGCTCTTCAAGGGAGGACTAATCCCCTGTTTGCTGCAATGTCACCACTGTATTTCCAGATATGTTTCCCCCTTTTGTATTTACTTTTCTTGCCTGGTATCTATAGACATAACAAGTTTTTCAGCCTCCGACATACAGTGAAAATAGCAATCAGAAACTCATTTGTTGCAATTAAGGTATGTAAAAGCTTCATTAGGCCCTACAACTAGTTACTAAGATAAAAAGTTTTTGTCCGATGAATAGATGGATGCAGGTTCTAAACACAGACCAGCCTCTAAAGGCCGTAGGTGGGGTAAGATATTGCAGTTACGAGTAGGCCTGGGGGGGGATGGGGGGAGGCTGAGGGCAGGCAGGAAAGAGCATCAGGGCATAACCTCCTATAATAAGGGAGACCTTCTCAAGTTGGAGAGAGGCACCTGCACTAACATAATAAAAGCATTAGCTAATGTCAAAAGTCCTGCTGAGATTGCTGATATTTAAGAGATAGTCTAAGCCAAAAATAAGATTAATACTAATTTCTCAAGATTTGCCATGATATAATTCTGCATTAGAGAAGTTGAACAGAAAATTATACACTTACCTCACATAACTTTCTATATTTTTATTGTATTATTTTCTCCATAGAAACGGATAATAGCAGTATACAAAGATCCATTTTAAATAGTCATTCCTGTGGGATATGAGAATTCTTCATATAAAAATTTTTCTGAGTTATTTTTCTTTCCCAATTAATAGTATCATTTATTTGACTATACAATGTTCCTTATACAAAGATCTGTCAGTTCTCAAGACCAACAAAACATTGGCTTCTACAAGGAGACATGCTGTATTCTAGTAAGTTCCCAAATTTTGGTTTTTCTCTTTCCTATGATTGATGGGAAGCTTAGAACTGATGTGTTTTATAAAATTACAGTAAGTTTTAAGAAGCATAGATTATTGAAATATTTTGTATCCTTTCCTCACCCTTCACTGACTTATTTGTCAACTAAAATAAGTAAGTAGTTAAATAGATAAATTTTTAAATCTTGTATTAATTTATTTGTGTAGTATAGAACTTCTGTGTTATTATATGTTAACTCTCATCTTGAAGTATAAATAAATCACTTTTATATACCTATTTAAAAATTTTCCCAAGAAATAGCACTGATCTCAAAGTAATTTGTTTGGCTAATTATGGATAATCACTTCACACATTTGTCAAGTTACTTTTTTCTCTGAGTACTTGAAGTTTGGAGCTAAAAAAAGAAATTAAGTATTACTTTTCATTTTGTATTTGTTTCTCTGGTTTACTGGGCTAGTCACTTAATTTCTCTTGTTTTTCCATTTGTATATATAGAGTCAAAGATATCAACTTGTCAGGATTGCTAAGCATATCCAATAAGATAATATATGTGAAACCTGATAAGCTGGGAAGTGGTGCCCTAAATTATTATTATTCCTCATATAATAAAGCACAGGGAAACCTTTTTTGGAAATATTTATTCAGAATAAGTTGGAATTAATTGAAAAATGTTGGAACTTAAATGTCTTCTTCTGGAAATTAGCATATATACAATGGTTAAATAAATTTCATAAGTTGCTTAATGTAGTAAATAAGAACTTTTGCATAGGTTTTCCTACATGGTCAGCCTCAAAGAACAATGAGTAAATATTTATCAATTTCATTCAGTTACTTTCCTTTTACTCTTCTCTCACCAAGCTACACTTACTTTGGATGGTATTTTATATGTATTTTGTAATATAGTTACTAATATATCTTTCAAATGTTCATCACCTTTGAATCACAATCGTCTATCTTCAATAAGAACAATGTTATAGTCAGATAACCCATTTACACAATTGCAAAAAACATCACTTCATAATAATAATAATCAAAGCATAAATAGACACATTATAAACTCTATATGTTATTAATCAAGTAGAAGAATACATTTTTTAAAAGTAAAATCAGATGCTCTCCCTTGCTCCTCTCTATAGTAGTAGAAATCCAGAGAATTGAGACCTGATCTACTGATCTAACTAAAATATATTTAAGTGGAAGCATACAGCAATTTTAATATATGTTTTACTACATTATTTTCAACTAAAAGTAATCCTTTAAAAATGCTTTTTAGTATCCAGATGGGAAAGTAGAAGTGGAAAATAGGAAAGATATTTCACTTGGTTTTGGAAGGAAAGCACATCAATTAACAGATTTTAAATTATTGGCCTGCTTTCACAAATTAATGTATTTTGAGGCAGTGTGTATATGTAGAAAGGAAGTTTCATAGTATCTGTTACTATTCCTTTAAGAACTGTAACTTCAGTAAGAAAGTAATGAGTTGAAAAAATTAGAAAGACATCAGGAGCCTTCTAACAATTAGAAGAATCTGTTAATTAGTACAGAATATGAATCTTAAGCTGCTTTGCTCATCAAACCATTTATTTTAATGAAGTAATGTGGATCAGAAACCTTACTAACACAAAAAATAATTATAAGGAACATACTTAAGTAAGCAAAAGCCTTCTATAGAAATATGGTTCAGGACTGCAAGATGTAAAGAGACCTAAAATTGAAATTAACATATCATGTACCTTCTTCTTAGGGATTCTGTCAGGATTAATTAACTGGAATTTACTCTGTGAGTATGAAAGCAGAGTATGGAATATGTCTTCCATGATAAAAATGGTGCAAACGGCCCATTAGACTCACATTTTAAGATGTTAGAGAAAACAGGAGTGGCTCAGGGTTGGTTTTAAGAAGAGACCATGGGAGTTTATTCATAATTATTGTGAGAAAATCATTTCAGCAGCCATTCAGAGTTCATTGATACTTCACAAGATTTTAAAGTTTCAAGTAGAAAAGGATTAAAGTAATATTAGTGAATGCAATGGAGGCTCAGAAAATATATGAGAGAAGTTGGTATGTGTGTGTGCATTCATACAAATGTATCACCCCATGGCTTATCTGGTTTCATCATCTTTTGAGAATTAATTGTATTTTATGTGCCCAGTTGGTGTGATTTTTCCTAATGTCTCTAAAACTCCAGTTGGCTCTTCCATTAGGAACCCTTCATCTGTGCTATCATGTATATTTAGTTTTTTAAGTGACTTTTTTTTTCTGTCTATTGTGCACTGCAAATTGCTGGTTGCCTGCTGTACATATACACAGAATTGCTGTTTGTGAAGTCTTATTACCTTCTAACCTGAGTGAAATGTTATGATATGAAGGAAGGCACAGTAGGAACAGTGCCTAGGGCCTATGACACAATTGGAAGTTCAAGAAAACATTTTAATTTCTTTTAAAAATCAAAGGGAAAATAAATTTCATTTTGAAGAAAATGTTCTATATACAATGTAAATACATTTACCTTTATATTGACACTGTCATATTCTTTTGTACTAATTCTTTTAATGAAGAAATAGACTCATTATGGCAAAAGTGCCAGAAGCCCACGAAAGTCATAATTTGGCCTGAAAGAGGCAAAGAAAGAGAGAGTGGAAGAAAGAATCTACTTCTCTCAGTGAAAAGAATCACTTCCTGGTTAAGATGTAACATGAAATGCAATTGTGCTATTTCCTGTGCAATAATATCAAATGTCCCCAATAGCCAGGACAGGAGTTCAAGAGATGTTTCTGTTTTTTATTTTTCCACCATCACATAATTTAAATTGGTTATTTGGACTACTAAGCTATTTTGACTATTCATCTATTGATTAATAGACTTTTAGAGTTTAGGTATTAAAACTTGAGTAAAGACCTAAGTGAATACATTATTGACAATAAGTTATTTACTAAGCATTTACTATGTGTCAAGTTTTTTATGCATCGCCTCTTATTTGTCTCAATAATCTTATGAGATAATAGTTATTACTAATAACCTTTCTACTAAGAAAACTGAAGTCTAAAGATATTAATGAGCCCTGGCTAGTGAGGCTCAATTGGTTGGAGCATCATCCTGTATACCAAAAGGTCACGGGTTTGAGTCTCATCAGGGCACATACCCAGGTTGATCTTCAATCCCCAGTCTAGGTGCATGTAGGAGGCAACCAATAGATCTTTCACTCTCACATCAATGTTTCTCTCTCTCTTTCTCTTTCTCTCCCCCTTCCTCTCTCTCTAAAATCAATAAAAGCTTAAGATTAGAGAGAAAGAATCTAAATTCATTTTATTATTCACCTGCTTGTTGGAATTTTCAAGTGCATGTTACTTCACAATTTAACTTTTTTAAAAATATATTTTATTGAGTTTTTACAGAGAGGAAGGGCGAGAGATAGTTAGAAACATCGATGAGAGAGAAACATCAATCAGCTGCCTCCTGCACATACCCCACTGGGGAAGTGCCCGCAACCCAGGTACATGCCCTTGACTGGAATCAAACCTGGGACCCTTCAGTCCGCAGGCCGACGCTCTATCCACTGAGCCAAACAGGTTTCGGCTTTAACTTTTTTTAAACCTATAAATATTTCACACCTAAAGAGTTATTATGAAAATATAAGGTTAATCCTAAAGAAGAATTAATAACATTTAAATTTCAAACTCTAATGTTATATATTAAATATATGAACCACTATAAATTGCTATAACACCTCCGGAAAACAGTTTGGTAGTATTTGGTAAAGCTGAACATAAGCATATACTATAGCCCAACAAGACCATTCTTAAATATAACCCAAAGGAAAATGTATGCATGTGCACCGAAATATTCAAGAATATTCAAAAGTGGAAACATCTAATATATCCATCAAAGAATAAGGTATAAAGTTTAGTATATTCATACAATGAAATATTCTATAATCTACAGCATCTAGAATGAATTAACAACATCCACACACACACCATGGATGAGTTTTACAAAAGTAATGTTGAATAAACAAAATCTAATACAAAAGGATGTATACTAGTGTACGATTCCATCTGTATACAGTTTAGAACAAACAAAATAGTTTCTTTGAACTTCTAGAGTTCTTGAAGTTCAGTCAGCAGTTTCCTTTGGCAAGAACAGAAGAGATTGTGATTGACATGGATCACAGGATGACTTTTTGGTTCCAGCGATAATCTCAATTTTTGACTAGGGAGTGATTTTATTGCTATCCTAGAGGCCAGGTGCACGAAATTTGTGCACAGGTAGGGTCCCTATGCCTGGCCGGTAATCAGGGCCAATCTGTGGGGTCATCGGCAGGGCAGTTGGGGGGCCCCTGCTGGCACCTGCCTTGGCCAGCCTGGCACTGCCCACTCGCCAGCCCCACCTCCCCCCGCCGCTACTGCCGGTTGCCTCCCTCTGTGGGGCAACAGGCAGGGCAGTGTGTGTGTGTGGGGGGGGTGGCATTAGCACCTGCCTTGGCTGGCCTGGGGCCTGTGGGCTGGGGGCAGCTCCTGCGTTGAGCATCTGCCCCCTGCTGGTCATTGCACATCATAGTGACTGGTCGTTCCACTGGTCATTTCCCACCTCCCCCCGCCGCTACTGCCGGTTGCCTCCCTCTGTGGGGCAACAGGCAGGGCAGTGTGTGTGTGTGGGGGGGGTGGCATTAGCACCTGCCTTGGCTGGCCTGGGGCCTGTGGGCTGGGGGCAGCTCCTGCGTTGAGCATCTGCCCCCTGCTGGTCATTGCACGTCATAGTGACTGGTCGTTCCACTGGTCATTTTGTGTTTGGTTGATTTGCATATTGAGCTTTTATTATATAGAATTCTCTTTGCGGTAATTTATTGAGCTTATGTACTTTATTATGTATATCATATTCAGTAAACAAAATTTATTTAAATATCAAGGCAAAAATTCATGCAACTAAATTACTGCTTTGTATTTAATACATTGTTAATGCTCCAAGCAGATAAATATAACAGATTGAAATTTTTCTGAGGAAACTTGCTAACTTATAGAGAAAATTACTAAAGAAGAAACAAGTGTGACTGATTCTGACATGCTTTTGTAGGAATAACTCATATGGTTATTGTATGTGGGGCAAATTTTTGAAATGATAAATAGTGTCATAAGAATTAATTTAATTGAGGTAAGGTTAAAATCAATGCAGATTTTCACATTCTCTAAAATTTTAAATCTATGTATTGTCCCCCCTTTAAATTACAATTTAGTTATCTATTCTGAAGTCATGCGCAGAATATTATAGAATATTCCAAGGTAGAAACTTACTAAATTGCTGGCTCCTAACCTGTCAGTGTGTGTGTGTTTTGTTTTTAACATTGTATGTTAAAGTTATAATATATGAGAAAAAAGATTACAAAAATAATTTTAGAAATTAAAAGGAAAGGGTATCTTAAAGCTATAAAAATCATGCTTGACAAATATTTATAGCTTGGTAACTCTAAATAGTATAAGACAGTCTTATAGTATAAGACAGTCTGTATTCTCTCTGGCACATTTTGGTCTAAAATAGATTAGATAAATGATAAAATCCATGCTGGGCTCTGCTTGCGCCTGCATGCTACTGTGCAATCATCAAGGTTATCTAGTAATTTAAGGGATAGATCTATTATTATCTCCTAATGATTAGGTCAAATCAGTCAGGTTGGAAACCTCATTAGTGATGACAAGAGTCTCTGGGCGACTGCCCCTTTTAATAATGTCGAACACAGCAATGCTGTTATGTTCAATCAACTTATGAGCGATACGTTTCTGGTAAGCCTCCTTAGTCTCTAGCGTGAACAACCTGCCATGCTCAGCACAGCCCCTTTAAAAAGTCCCTGCCTGGAAGCCATATCGGTGTTTTAAAGAGAGGACAGGTTTCTCTCACACCATCACCTGGCCAAAAAGATTTACAGAGAACCATAGAGAAAAATATATAAATATGATTGGCCTACAATTTAGGCTATACAGTATTACTTTAGGCTCACAGATTACCTGTCACTCCTGAGAAATCCACGCACACAAAAAGACGGATAATCTTGCCAAATGCCAGTAATGTTAGTGAAAAAAGCAGAGAAGGTAAGCCAAACTTTCAGTTCATAGTTGATCTACGGACCAGCCCCTTACTGCGGTCCTCATTCTCATTGTGGATTCTATTTCCATATCCCACAGAAACCCATTATCTCATTATTTATCATATCAAACACCTCCTTTTAATTATAACTTTAATGAAGTTCTTTCTTTTTTGGAGTTTGGGGGGGAGGAGTTTACCCACCCATTTCCACCCATCTATTTTTATAAACATATTTACAACCTTTGGGAGAAAAGGAAACTGTTTACACATATAACTGCAGTTAAAAATCAGATTACTAATTCAGTGTAAACTGTTTGATCCGGAACATTTTTAGAAATTTAATTACTTGTCAAAAAAGTAAAAATACTTCTTCAGTTCTGGGTCCATTAGCAAGTAAGGTCTGCTAGTGAGACTTGAAAAAATAAAGCTTTGATGGCATTAGAATTTTAATTGATAAACACTCAATAAAAGAAAATGTGTAACCAGAAAAATAACTTCCACAGTGGCTGATGTCTTTTTTGAATTTTTAATGGAAAAATCAGTGATTAATTTGCATAGAGAAGGGAAATTGTGCTTTATTTTCTTTAAAATTAAGGCCAAACTCTTTATACTGGAATTTTTCTATGGAACTATGGTTTTTAAAAAACACACACTTCCTCACATGATGCACAAAAAAATTGGATACACACAAAATGGATCACAGTGCCAAACATAAGAGGCAAAACTACAGAACTCTGATAAGGAAATATAGAAGCGAATCTTCATGATCTTGGTTTTTGCTAAAGCCTTTTTAAGTAGGATACCAAAGTATAAGCAACAATAGAAAGAAGAAAAAATAGATAAACTTGACTTCATCAAAATTAAGACTATTTATGCTTGAAAGTGACACTATTAATAAAGAGAAAAGAAAATTCACAGAATCAAGAAAATATGTGCTAATTTATATCTGATAAGGAATTTGTTTCCCAAATATGTAAAGAACTCAAATTTAATAATAAAAAGACAAATAAATCAATTTTTAAAATGAGAAAAAGACCTAAACAGACATTTCTCCAAAGAACATGTACAAGAGGTACATACAAAGATGTTCACCATTATTAACCATCAGGGAAATATGATGACACGCCCAGGAGTATGGCTGTAACCAAAAAGATAATAACAAGTAGTAGTGAAAATATGAAGAAATTGAAACCTTTATAGAGTGAGGTAGTAATGTAATGTTGCAGCTGCTTTAAAATATTGTTTGACAATTTTTGAAAAGATTAAACATAGAGTTACCATGTGATCCAGTAATTCTATTTCAGGGTGGTCCCCCAAAAATGTATACACACTTTAACAGCTGATAGCTCAATTTTGAAAATGAAATGTATTTTAATAAACACTGCTTTTATAATTATTCAAAGTTTTGTATACATTTCTGGGGACACCCTATTTATCCAAAATAAATGGAAATACATGTCCACACAAATGTTCACAGCAGCATTCTTCATAATAGCAAAATGGGAAAATAACTCAATTGTCATCAACTGGTTAATGATAAATAAATGTGATCTATCCATACAATAGAATCTTACTCAGCATTAAAATAAGAAGTACTGAAACATGCTAAAACATGGGTGAATTTTTAAAATAGTATATGCCAAGTGAAAGATGTCCATCACACAAGACCTCAGATTAGATAATTCCATTTATATGAAATACCCATAATAGGGTAAATCTATAAAGGCAGAAAGTAGATTAATGATTGATTAGGATTGGAGGGTAAGAGAGTGAATGGGAATATGGGATAACTGCTAACAAGCATGGGGTTTATTTTTGAAGTAACAAAAATGTTCTGAAATTGACTGTGGTGGTGATTGCACAACTCTAAATATACTAAAACCATTAAATTATACACTTTATATAGAAAAATTGCATAATATGTGAATTCTATCTCAATAAGTTTGTTAAAAATAAAAGAAAATCCATTTGGAAAGGCATATGTGAAAACAAATGAGTGTGATATAGTACTAGACACACATACAAGGTGCTCCAGGAGTACAGGAGAGGAAACATATAACTTATTTTTTGTGTCACCAATTTATTTCTTATCTACTGCCATGTGTCATTGTGTGTGTGCCTGTCAGTGTGTGTGTGTGTGTGTGTGTGTGACAGAATCACCTAACTTAGACCTAGACTTAGATATAGTATTTGGTCCATGGAACACTGCAATACTCAGTCACCCAGATATCTGTTTATCTTCATGGTTCGGCATAGGGGATAAGCAATGATGTGCTGGAGTCAGCTCATACTGGTTCAAGAGAGATGAACACAGGCACCACTTCCCAAGTCCATGTGCAGGTGAGAACCCTGAAAGTGGCCATACTGGGAGTATTTACACCAGCGGTTCCCACACTTATTTGGCCTACCGCCCCCTTTCCAGAAAACATAATACTCAGCACCCCCTGGAAATTAATTTTTTTTTAATTTTAATAGCAATTAAACAGAAAGATATATGTATTAATGTTTCTACCTTTTTCGTAAAATATAGTAAAGAAAGGTGTAAATTAGAAACATTGAAGTTTGAAATTATGAAACTATTCATTGAACTCAGAATAGAAAGGTAATACAAAAAAAGTTAAAACAAATGCACCTGTGGCCATCACCGCCCCCCTGGATCGCTGCAGCGCCCACCATGGTGCGGTAGCGCCCACTTTGGGAATCACTGATTTACACCATGGAAATCAGCAAGTGCTAGAAATCTGGGCACACCCTACATACACCAACTGCTGCCAACTGCTGGTTGTTAAACATTTGCCAGCATGCCACTAGGTCTAACAGTCCCTTTGGAAAGTAATTCACAGGTACCTGGGATTCAGATATATTCATGAATGCCTGGAACACTGAAGGAGTGATTCAGAAGTCAAATTGCCTGGGGCATTATGGGGTCTCTGGAAAAAAAACACTTGCCATAAGAAAGTACAGAATCTAGCATGATGAGCCCTCCTAGCAACCGAAGCAAAAAATCAGGAAGAATCCAGTGTTCTGGGTAAAACTGACAGGTCTATCAGCACCTTGGAAAGAATGAGTTTTGGAGAAAACTAAAAAGTGCTAGACTCAAACTTCTGAAATGACTCAATGCTCCAGGAATCCCGGTATGGGGCCTTTATGAGTTCCAAAAGGGCGTCACTTCAGAAAGACTGCCCAGCACTCCGAGAGTGGCAGGAGCTGGGGTGAACCAGAGGGGTGAGCAGCCTAGCATGGTCCTGCAGGCCGCCCCTCGGCGTGGATAGTTACTGAGTGAAGCAGCAGGGCGGCAGCAGTGGCCGGAGGAGACTGCTCGGCATGAAGTGACAAATAGGACAGTGTTTGTAAGAAAAGGGTGGCACTTGCACAGGTACAAGCCAGAGCAGCAGTGTGGCACTGAAAACAGCAGGATGAAGGGGGAGGCTTATCTAAAATATGAACTCATCCATACTCCTCCTTGGAGACTGGGGAATCTCCAAAAAGAATCAAAGCAAGGAGGGTGTATGCATGCTTTGGGGGAGATAGCTATCACTACAATAAACTGATCTCACATCTATCGTATGTAACTCGTGTTATATGTCAAAATTATTTACTTTGATTTTTTTTTACCCCATAATATGTTGTCAGTTCCTTAAGGCAAAAAAAAAATTATTTTATTACATCTTAGCTCCCATGGCAATCATAGGGTACATTTTGAGAATTCAATGTTTGTATTAAATAAAAAGAGCTAATAACTACTCTGAATAGTATTTTACTATGTGCCAGGTACTATTCAGAGAGTTTTACAGGCACTCATGTGTAATTTACAAAAAGGATATTAATGTTTTCCAGATTAAAAATAAACTGAGACACAGAAAAAAATAAGTAACTTGATCAAGGTCATATGTCTGCCAGATACACAGACAGACACACAATCAGAAAGACAGACATATATCATTCAGAGAATATCATTTACCATCCAGGTTCTGCAATTTTTTGATAATGTGATCTATCTAGCTTTTTACAAAATATGATTAGGCCTTTAGTAGACCGTGAAATAAATTTAGTATATTGCAACTAGAATTTGTTTGAAGGAATAGATCGGAGTATATCATGTGTAACAAATATAAATTGTTTTGTGAAATCTATATTTCAGTTGTCTGTAACAGGGTGTGTCAAAATGGTAAAATGTATTTCCTACTGTAGTTTGCTGTCAAAATTTGAGAAGCTCTGATATAGAGAATATTATCTAATAGCCTCTGACCCTGAGCTTCTTCACAGGTTAGATATGACCCCTGTCACAGGTATGTAGTTTTCAGTAAAGTAGGTAAAGTTACTAAACTAATCCAGTTTGTAGGCTTAAAGTTTTCCTAATATAATTCAATATTGGTAAAAATAATTGAATATGAATGAGCTATAATACTATGCAAGTAACACCATGATCTATCTGATTTGTCTTTTCTGTAGAGATATTATAGACAGTCTGACAAATACGTAACATTTTTTAAATTACTAAAGGACAGCTCTGTCTAAAAAACTGTGGCCCTGGTAAAAACTAAAGAGAACCTGCCCATGAGACTACCTTAGGTGTGTTACTGACATTATGATTAGATCACAACACTGCTTGAATCGCTACACCAAGAATGAGAATAATTAATAATAATATCAATTATCATAAATTGTTAAATTAGCTCTCCCTTCTGAAGCAGTCTATTGGTTATGGGGGAAAGCCTACCTCTACCCAAGAAGAAAATCCATAACTGCTGACACCCTTCAGGGAAACAACAAAAACAGAAATTACCTAGAAGAAGGCTCAAACCAGTACAGGTAGTATATGACTGTTCAATATTATTTTGGATAAAAACATGTAAGGAATTATGTGATTGGCATTGCCATCTGTTTTCCTAAACTTTATTGCCTATTGCTTATTGTAAAAGAATGAGAATTAGGAAAGCTCAAAGAAGAGAATCAGTTCTTTCTTTTGCATGTTTCTTAAAAATCATATGGATTTAAGTATTTTATAAATTATAAAAACTATGCAAATATTATTTACTTTATCACCTAACTAGAATATTATTTGCACAAGGTCAAAGATGATTATTGCCCTATTTTTAAAAAATTCCTACAGCAGCTAGCAATTCTCAAAAGTTTAAAATAGATTTCTGAAATAACAAATGTCTTCTAGTGAAATGTGTTGAGTCTCAAAAAGTAGTAATCCACATATTAATTGCCTGTCTTGGCTAGAAATGTTGTGTCTCTTATCCCATTTTAGTTTCATAAAAAGTCTGTAGAGTAAGAATTATTACCAGGATTTCAGGAAAAGAAAATGAAAAGTTAGTTGGCTAGGGTATTGTTAAGATTCCTATTGAAGTCTCTGTTTCCAATGTCCACATTCCCTCCATTGTATTTAAGAGCAGTTAAGACATCAACTAAAGGGAATGGATACACAGCACTTTATAAAGCACAGCCCAGGGATATATTGCTTTGTTTTCAGAGCCAATATATTATCAAAATGAGAGGGACTGATCCATAAATAGAAGACATTTAGGCACTCGGGTGACATCTTCTTTCATTATTTCATTTCATGTCATTTGCCACATGTTTGCCTCTAATCCCGTGCATGTTCCTGTACCTATGTAATATTCAGTGTGAAATTCCATGTCAGTATATTTAAACTTCCGAAAGTCAGCAGGTTCAGAGTTGTGATTCCCATAGCAACCATAATTCCACCCCTTTGTTTTTATATAGCATTTGTATAACTGGGGAAGTTGTTAAGTTTTATATCTTAATATAAATATGCAGTCATGTTGAGTGTCTTTTTATAGTTGCTGTAGGAACCACAATTTATAATTTTCTTTGCATTTAAATTTCCAATCAGTTTATTGCAATCATTGTCACTCCTCTAATTTTGTTGAAGAAGTGACAATGAAGAAAATGAATAGTAATTTTATTATAAATTCCCATAGACTTTATTTTAAGATATTATTTAATTGCCAAAAGGGGGAAAATTTTTTTAAAGAAAGAAAAGACACATGGCATATTTTAAAATAAAATGATAAAAGGAAAGAATACTATGTTAAAGAAATGTAATTTTAAATACGTGGCATTCCCAAATATTTTGAAATGTTGTATTTCCTTTTGGTCACAGAGCAGTAAGTGTTAAAAACACAGAGACCTATAAAGTTCTTAGATCTTTTATCAGCTGGCATTGGTATGCACTTTACAAATGAGGAGTGTGACTATATTGTGTGACATGCGTGCATGTGGTTGCAGTGTGTGTATATGTGCGCATGCACATAATGCACTTCTCTTTCCACTCAAAGGAAATGTTTAGTACAATCATCCTTAATAAATACACAGTATTTGCATATGATTCAGTATCCTTCTAAGTCCTGTGGTACAATGATGTGAATGTGTGTTTAAAGCCCAGGAATCTTTTATTTAATAAGAGCTTACAAAAGTCTTATATAAAAGTATAGATGCTCTGATCAAAGGAAGGAGTTTAAAGTCAGGATAAATATGCAGACAACTGTAGTAACCCAACTGAATGCATAATACTCCCCTCCCCTAGAGCAGCTCAATTGGTTTTTTGAAACATTTCTAAAACTCACAAGTCACAATACAAAAACATATCCCTCCAACAGAAAGTAAGCCAAATTACATGGCATGGTGGTACACTTCCTTAGAGTTTTCTAGATAACATCTCTGAAGCCATGTAGGTGGTAATGTTTATAATGATGAGTTCAGTACCATTGTTCCATAAAGGGGATTTTCATGGGGCTAATGTTACCTCACAGCTGACAAAAAATATTTTGTGAATTATAAAATCATATCTTTTCGCTGGAAAATTGTCTTGGTAAATATTTCCTACCAAATTTAACTGACAAAAATGTTGTGGCTTTGGAGAACTCAAAGAGAGATGAAACATGTAGAGCTTTCTGACTTCATAAGATTAATATCAGACAATGATACATTTGGTAATTTCCAAAATATATAAAGAATTTATACTACGCAGCACCAAAAAGACAAACAATCCAATTGAACAACAGGCAAAGGGCCTGAATAGACATTTCTCCAGAGAGGACATACAAATGGTCAATAGACATATGAAAAAAAAATTCAGGGTTACTAATTATCAGAGAAATGCAAATTAAAACCACAATAAAATATCTCCTCACACCTGTAAGAATGGCTACCATCAATAAATCAATAAACAACCAGTGCTGAGGAGGATGTGGAGAAAAGGGAACCCTAGTGCACTGCTGGTGGGAATGCAGACTGGTGCAGCCACTGTGGAAAACAGTGTGGAGTTTCCTCAAAAAGTTAAAAATGGAACTGCCTTTTGACTCAGCAATCCCACTTCTGGAAATATATCTGAAGAAATCAGTAACACTAATTAGAAATAATATATGAACTCCTATGTTCATTGCAGCATTATTTATAAAAGCCAAGATCTGGAAACAGCCCAAATGCCTGTCAGTAGATGAGTACATTTACACAATGGAATACTACTCAGTCATACAAAGAATGAAATCTTACCTTTTGTGACAGCATAGATGGACCTGGAGATTATTATGCTAAGTGTAATAAGCCAGTCAGAGAAAGACAAATACTATATGATCTCACTTATATGTGGAATCTAATGAACAAAATAAACTGATGACAAAATAGAAACAGAGGCATGGATACATGGAACAGACTGACAGCTGTCCTAGGGGAGGGGGTGTTGGAGGGCTGAATGAAAGGTGAAGTGATTAAGCAAAATAAACAAACAAACAAATCCTATATAATAAAGAGGTAATATGCAAATTAACCCTCACACTGTCACACCATCACAAGATGGCTGTACCCACAGCAGAGGCAGGGTCCATAACAAGCCATAATGAGTGATCAGCAGGGACCTGAGGCGGCGTGGCGCTGGGCCAGGCCGGGGGACCTCAGGCTGCTTCCCCCGCCTGGCAGGACTTGACAGAAGACCTCAGACCATGCCCCCTGTCCCAGTGCCGGGCCGGGGGACCTGAGGCCACACCTCTCGCCAATTCTTTATTCTCTGACACCTCTGTTATAGAGAAAGGGCAAATAGCAATATTAAAATATTTCCTCTAATTAATTCCCTTTTAATGTGCATGAATTTCATGCACCGGGCCACTAGTTATATATATATATATATATATATAATCACATATGCACAGACAACAGTGCGGTGACAGCCAGAGGGAGAGGAAATGGGGATGGAAAGAGACTTTGGGCACACAATGCAGAGTGAGGATGATGTTTGTTGAGTTTTACACTTGACACTTGTATGATTTTGTGAACCAATGTCACCCCAATAGATTCAATTACAAAACAAAGACATGATCAGGCATCGCTTGGTTGATTAAAGCATTGTCCCTTGCACAAAAAGGTGGTGGGTTCGATTCCCAGTCAGAGAACATACCCAGGCTATTGGTTTGATACCCGTTGGGGCACATAAAGGAGGCACTGTTTCTCACATGGATGTTTCTCTCTCTCTCTCTTTCTCTTTCTCTCTCTCTCTCTTTCTCTCTCTCAAAAAAAATCAATAAAATTAAAAAGACAAGTTTATTCCAAAGGTTCATAGGACCACAAACTGAAATTTTTCAGGCAACTCAGAACTTAACAGACTCAAGGTGGCTCATTTATTCAGCCCAATTCATAGGACATTAGGATATAAATCAAAATGTCAATTTATTAATATTTATTTTAAAATGATTGCCAAGTTATCTAGGTTACTTGTGTTTTTCAATTAGCCTATTCTTTCTGTGTACATGTAAATATTTTGGGGGAGGCTAATTTTAAGAGGTGGTTGCTTGCAAAGCCGAGAATAATAGTGTAAAGTGTTATATGAAGAATCTTAAGGATGAGTATCTTCTCTAGTAAAATTATTTACTCCCAAGACAACTTAAAATTCAAATGGTAGAGGTGACTGCTTCAAGAGATCAGTGTGAATGTTGCTATACAATAGGATGCAAATCCTAGAACTAATCGGAATGAGTTCTTATCCCTTCCCCCAACATCTCTCAAAGACCCATACACATAGGGCATATTAATGAACGCTTAACACTCAAGGGTGTACAGGAACATAACTAAAATGAGATCTTTAAATGTTATCATGGTCCATATCCTACATTATAAATTTCATAGATGTGATATGCTTTCCTTTGATTCACCTAAGCACAAAATTCTCAAATGACTATAAGAACAATGAACACAAAAATATTCAAGAAACAGAAAAAAAATTAAGCCTGTTTTATGAAAACTGACACTGACCAAGATATGTATGTCACTATTCATTAAGAACTGCATGTTGCTTTTTAAAATCTCTATATATAAAAGTCTAATATGCAAAGTGTCCCCTCAGGAATTCAACTGACCAGGAGTTCGATCGCTCACTATGACATACGATGACTACCAGGGGATGGCACGGAATGAAGGGAGGCCCTGGCTGGCAGCCGGCAACCACTAGGGACCCTACCCATGCATGAATTTCGTGCACTGGGCCTCTAGTTTTTTTAATAAATGCAAAAATACAAACATGTTTTACACAAATGTGTATGGTGCATGCTTTCTTTAATACTGTTTTCCTTCCTCTTTTTGCTTTTTTTCCTCATATTAACAGTGCAGTATCAATTACTGTGTTATATTGTCGCCTTTGCCATATTCCCCATGTCCATATCAGAATGACGAGAATTCTCCTGCCAGGTCTACTCCCTTTGGCAATCCTAAAATTGGTATTGAGTATCAACTTGGATAAATCAGAAATGTTGCTACCTTTGAGAATTTGTAATAAAATGACTTATGCCATATTGATGTGAAGAAGAATGCCCTTATCTCTTCTCTGACAATCTCTGATCAAAGTTACAGTAGCACCAGAATCTCTGAGCACAACTGGACCTTGGAACAAGATTGTCTGGCAGATTCAGATAAGGCCTTACCACCGTCTGGTCCCCTAGCAAGTATGATATCAGCATTTCAAAGGAAAATAGTGAAGACTATATTTAATTTTCCCATATTACAGCATTTAGGGATGCAGGGGAGAAATTCCTAAGGTAGGAGACTCTTCATTAAAATGATGCTAGGATTTTCACATGGTTGCAACTGTTATTTCCAAAAGATGAAAATATCATTGCTGTCAAAGAGAACAGGCTGCACAGGGAGTGGTGGTCACTTGGAAGACGCTGCCGAAGAAGGGGAATTTTATATCACTTTATGAGAATTGTTGCTCTGAGGCAGGAGAAGTTATTGCCACCAAAGCATGGGCTGTCAGAGATGGGGGCATTAGCCCCTGGAGCACAGCTTATCTAAGCAGGGATTAGGGTCAGAGTGTGAACTCCTCTATCCTCATGTTGTCTCATATTTCATCTTGGGTCACAATTTAAACTGACTGACAACATAGAAAATATATTTTAATTCCAAGAGAGTTTAATCATAAGATCAAGGTAAAATCCCCTTCAATAAAACATGTACTGAAAGAAGGAGGTGCATTGTGTCAAACAGAAACACCGTAGCTATTTCCCATTTCACCTATATTTCTCTGTGATCTCTGTACTCTTTTTTATTCTTTCTTTATATCTAAATCTAATAAGGAGTAAAACTGAAGTGAAAATATTGCATATTTAAATGGATCTTCTCAAATTTGTTGATACTGGGACCAACTGTAGTTTATCAGTAAACTCATAAGGGTTTCAGAGAGGAAGGGAGAGGGAGAAAGAGATAGAAACATCAATTAGCCACATCAACATTATTGGCCACATAAACCAACCTTGGTACAATGTGGGAGGTAACCTAAATAAGTTAATACATACAGAACACACAGAAGAAGTTTGGCAAAAAGTAAGCTCCCAAATAAATATTAATTACCACTTCATTGTCAAGCATGAGGGAAAACATAAAATACATTTAGTTGATTAAAGCAAGATTTGTGTTGATGGTCAGGGTAATGGTTAATTATTTTGCTTAATAAAAGATTATCATTTATAATAAAAATAATAACTGCCACTATTAATTATCCCACAAAGGCCTACAACACCAAAATGTGACTTCATACTCATTTAACTATTTTTGCTAAGGAAATTAACAATTACAATTTGATGCCTATCACATATTGAGTTTGTTCTCTTAACTGTCTCCTCTTTTCCAGCACCGAAGATATATGAGACTTGGCATTTCCTTTTCAGCCCTGGGTGATGCCACACAACAAGTGTCTGAAATTTAGTCTGTAAACAATCGGGAAAGAAAGTGGGATGTTTTAAATCAGAAAAAATAAGCTAGTTGTGTCCCACCACATTTGACCTCTTGCTAAAATCATCAGGCGGATAGCTACTGTTTAAAGAAATCATATTCTCTTGCCCTAACCGGTTTGGCTCAATGGATAGAGCGTCAGCCTGCGGACTGAAGGGTCCCAGGTTCGATTCTGGTCAAGGGCATGTAACTTGGTTGCGGGCAGATTCCCAGTAGGGAGTGTGCAGGAGGCAGCTGATTAATGTTTCTCTCTCATCAATGTTTCTAACTCTCTATCCCTCTCCCTTCCTCTCTGTAAAAATATCAATAAAATATATATTTTTTAAATCTTCTTTTCTCTCTTCTTTTATTCAGCCCTATGTGAACTTGAGCCATATATATATACAATTTTTTCAATGTTTTAATAAGTCTATTTCCTAGTCCTATAATGAAATCTCTTGTTTTGATAGATAGCACTCATCAAATTTGCTTTAGTTTCCACACGTTGTTTCAGGTAAAATATAGCTTTGGTATAGGATGTCCTAGCCTTTTCTATTTTACTTTCCTTAATGACATTTCATGTTTTATTGTGAGTCTTGTGAATGAATCTTGGATTCAAATTATAATTATTGCTATGTATGTCCACAATTCTTTCAGTTGCATGATGTGTCAACATTTTTTGTGTGAGCATATTTCGTGTAATATGTAGCAAAATTGGCTATTCCATCTGGGCTCAGAATTTGTTGAAAACATTTCAAAAGTAATTCTGACAATTGTTGTAACAAATTCTATATTATTTTTCCCTTTATGATAATATATTTGTATATAAACAACCCAGGTAATTAACCTGTGTACACACATGAAACCTTTTTGGTGTAACAAATTTTTACATCTAGAAATACAGCTTAAAATATATACATTGAGGCTTACCTATTTCTCTAGAAATGCAGTTCTCCAGATTAGTTTTGATGGGAATTTATTATAAAATATATCAAAAATAAGGAAAACAAAATGAGCTATTAAAAAGCTCTGGGCTTTCACTTGATTATGGCCTTTTTCATACTTTACCACCTCAAACTCTGGAATACATTAACTCTCCCAGTTCTTCTTTTATAAAAACATTTAAATAAAACATCCGATTGGTTCTGGCCTGACCTGTAGGCCCCAAGCTGTTTAATCCCATTCGTATACTATTCCTTTTACAATATGTAGTGTCAGCTCCTTTGTTAATGGCCAACTGGAAAAAAAAAAGTGATGAAAAGTAGAAAAAGTGAACATTTGCTTCTATTCATCTCTGGAAAATGAGAATTGTTTATGCAGGAAAAATGGTAAGCTCTGCAATTCTCCAGTTTCCTTGGAATTCTATAGTTAGGCCAACTTAAAATAAACACTTTATAATAGAGTTTATCTTTATGAGACCTCATTTTGTATGGGCAAACTTTTAGCACATGGCCCTGAAGAATGTCACTGTCCTTCCTACTATCCTGAACAGTATAGCATTGCACTGGATGTGTGCAGTCACATTAATAGAGGACATCAAGTCTAATAGAGACGTGCCGGGGTTCTGCAGAGTGTGAATTATTAACTCGGGGATATGGGAGAGTATTAAATGAACCTGGGAAGCAGAAGGCATTGTTTAATGCTCCGTTTATATCTGATTCTTTTTTGTTTTCATACATAGATAGAAACCTGGTAAGAATGCTAATAAGAAATTTCAAAGAGATAAGAGAGAATTTTAAACTGTTACTATCAATCTCAGCTTCTGTCAGCGCATGAAGTAAACAACTTCAAATGAATTAGGCAACAATGAGAGACAAATGGCAGAGAGGGATGTCAGCATCAACACTACTCTTCCACAATCATTACCAAAACTCCACAAAGCCTTACATTCAAGTGAAACAGAGATCTAATAGCTCCCTGTTATTTCTCTACAACTTGATAGGGAATCTGAGGGTCTATTAGAGAAACCAGCCTGAAATATAGGAACCAATTGTTGATCACATCACTTTTCTCCTGAATATACTACATTTCTTTATAAACTTATTCTTATCATGAAAAAGAGAGTAAACTAGAACACAGAAAGGAGCACTCTCACCAGAAAAATTAAGGCCATTCTGAATGTTTTAATTAAAAACTTGCTTAAACCAAGGATTCATAAAAGTAATGCAAATATATTCAAATATCTTAAACATTTCTTCTTAAAACATTAAAAATGTACATGTGATTGCCACAGTTTTTTATGTGGGGCTAAGACTCTGTTCTTCCATTATAGTTATGGCCCACCCACAATGTATCCCCCATGATTTTCAGGATCCAGGATGAACTTATTTGAAGTAGAATGAAGATTCAAAGGCTGTGATGAATAGCCTTCATAATGATTAGAGCAATTACTCGAATTGACCACTATTCATACATTGCTAGCCATTAAATATTTTAACTATCTTTGCTTATAAAGCATATAAATAAAAACTCCTTAAGATTTATAAGATTTTTTTTCTCAAATATTTTAATTGTTTCATCCATGTTTAACTGTATTTTTAACAACTTACCTTTATCATGTCTTTCTGAAACAATTACCTGCTTTTATGAAAGCGTCTCTCTTTCTCTTTATACTCCAATTGATCCATTTATGAAACAGGTAATTAAATAATATGAGTACAATCACACAAAAAAAGATTTTAAGGATAAACCGCTGGCTCTTGGTAAGTATGCAGTTAAAATTTAGAAGTATGTAGATGTCTTAGAAAGTGCCTACAAGATACAAGCGCTCGGTGAGGCATAATCAATATGTCAGAAGGTTGAGAAAACATTGACTAAGCCAGAAGATCAGTTAGTTCAAAGAGCATACATTATATTGTTATATTCATAATTACAAAGATAAAACTATATACATACTATATAACCCAACACATAACAAAATAAATTTGTAATATAAACCAATTATAATAGAAAAATTGAAGAAAGGGCTCAACTTGCCCCCTGAATCAAAAGTCTCTGCTTCATTCACATAAAGAAATAAAATTGCAATATGATTACTACTTAAGATCAGATAGTACATCCCTGTAAATCAAGATCGCATATTCCATGCTCATGGAATATAGGCCAGGTGGTTTGTTGTGTTAAATGGGTTGCATATATTCACATCAGAGACAATTTTAGCTGGGATATAGAGAACTAAAATAAAATGGCCATGAGTAATCTCCAGTGACCACTTTCAGTTTATATGAGAAACCCTGACAAATCAGAATGCACCTGCGGTAGAAATAATTCTAAGATGCCCTTCTCCCCCCCCCGCCCCCCCCACAGTTCTCAGCCCCAGAGGTAAGCATACTTCCTCCCAGGTATCAATCAAATGCTAATCTGGTTACTTCTCTTTTGTGAGGTCCCAAATCAGTAGGCCTTAAAATAGAGAGATTATGTGTCTCTTGGCCTTCTGTATGTCCTCTTTCTCAAAATGTCTCTTCAGGTCCTTTGCCCATTTTTTTGATAGGATTGTTTATCTTCCTTTTGTTAAGTTGTATGAGTTCCCTGTAAATTTTGGAGATTAAACCCTTGTTGGAGATAACATTGGCAAATATGTTCTCCCATGCAGTGGGCTTTCTTGTTGTTTTGTTAATGGTGTCTTTTGTCAAGCAAAAGTTTTTTATTTTGATGTAGTCCCATTTGTTTATTTTCTCCTTAGTTTCCATTGTCCTAGGAGCTGTATCTGTAAAGATACTACCAGGACAAATGTCTGCTCTTTTGCAGCCTGTGGATTCCTCTAAGATTTTTATGGTTTCCTGTCTTGCATTTAAGTCCTTTATCCATTTCAAGTTTATTTTTATGTGTGGTGTAAGTGGTGTTCTAGTCTCATTTTGTTTTTTTGCATGTATCTGTCCAATTTTTCCAGCATCATTTATTAAAGAGACTGTCTTGACTCCATTGTATGCTCTTCCCCCAAAATGTCAAATATTAATTGAGCATAATGGTTTGGGTCGAAAACATGCTCAAAGTCACTAATCATTGGAGAAATGCAAATCAAAACAACAATGAGGTGCCATCTCACACCTGTCAGAATGGCTATCATCAACAAATCAACAAACAACTGCTGGCAAGGATGTGGGGAAAAAGGAACCCTCATGTACCACTGGTGGGAATGCAGTCTGGTGCAGCCACTGTCGAAAACAGTATGGAGCTTCCTCAAAAAATTAAAAATGAAACTCCTATTTGACCGTGATCCCACTTCTAGGAATATATCCCAAGAACTCAGAAACACCAATCAGAAAAAAATATGTGCACCCCTATGTTCATAGCAGCACAATTTACAATAGCTAAGATTTGGAAACAGCCTAAGTGCCCATCAGCAGATGAATGGATTAAAAACCAGTCATACATCTACACAATGGAATACTACACTGATGTAAAAAACAAAGCGCTCTTACCATTCACAACAGCATGGATGGACATGGAGATCATTATGCTAAGCAAAATAAGCCAGTCGGAGAAAAATAAATATCACATGATCTCACTCATTTGTGGAATATAATGCACAACATAAACTGATGAACAAAAATAGATCCAGAGACAGAGAAGCTTTGAACAGACCATCAAACCTCAGAGGGAAGGCAGGGGTAGATGGGTTGGGGGCGGAGAAAGGGGGGGAGGTAAGAGATCAACCAAAAGGACTTGTATGCATGCATATAAGCATAACCAATGGACACAGACCTAGGGGGGTGAGGGCATGTGCTGGGAGGTGGGAATGTCCAGGAAGAGATCAATGGGGGGAAAGGGAGACATATGTAATACTTTAATCAATAAAGAGTAAAAAAAAAAGAAAAATGGGAAAAAAACAACAAAAAAATAGAGAGATTATCCTATTTGGGTGGGCTAGTTTAACCTCAGCACAGGAGACTTAAGAGCAGAGAGTTTTCTCTGGCTGAGAACAAAAGAGGAAATCAAAGATCTAGTACATCAGGCAGGCCTGAAAAAAAAGCCGGATTACAAATTGTTAACTGCCTGTGGTGATCGAGAAACAAGAAACTCCTAGAGCCATGTAGGGACTGAGAGCAGTCCCCAGCTGAAAGCCACCAAAATTACAGAGACCTCAGTCCTTATGGCTGCAAGAAACTGAATTCTCCAAGTTCTTGGAAGAAAACCTTGAAAGAGAACACTGAGCCCTAGGTGAGAACCACCAGTACCTTCATTTTAGCCTGCAGTATTAGTTTCCTATGGCTGTTATAACAAAGTACTACGAATTGGTTGACTGAAATAACAGAAATGTATCTCTTACAGTTCTAGAGGCTGGGATTCTGAAATCAAGATGTCAGCAGGGCCACGCTCCTTCTGAGAGGCTGGGTAGAAGCCTGCCTAGCTTCTTCCTAGCTGTTGGTGGTAACTATTGATCATTGGCTCACCTAGGCTTGCAGCTGCGTCACTCCAATCTCTGCTTCTGTTGTTACATGGCATTCTCTCTGTGTGTCTCTGTCTCCATATGGCATTTTCCTTTTCTTATAAGAACAAGTCATGTTGGATTAGGGCCCACCTTAATGACCTTATCTTAACTTGATTATATCTGCCAAAACCCTATTTCCAAATAAAAAATACTAGTACATTCATAAGTACTGGGTATTGGGATTTCAACATCTGTCTAATAGGGGACACATTCTACCCATAGCACATGGGGAAAACCTGAGCAGAGAATCCAGACATACTATGTCCAGATCTGACCTACAGAAACTGTGAGAGAATCAAATTATGTAGGTTAGTCTTTTAATTTTGTGGGAATATATTACACAGCAATAAAAACAGTAATGCAACACCCAAGCTTGTCAAGATTCTAGATTTTCACTGTACACATGGACAGATAACTATATGCCTTGAAAAATTATTATTTGCAACAGAAATAAAAGGATTTATTCATAACTCCCCTATTTCTAAGAAAAGCAGGTACTTGTAACTGGAGAGTTAATTTTAGCAAGAGGTCATGGGTATAAGAGTACAGGATTTAAAGACCAAGGACAGAGGAAAATTGCTTTGCTTAAGGAAAATACAGAGGAAAGCTTGGGTTAGGCTGACTGAGGGTCAGTTTAGAGACCTTTTGAGAGAAGAGTTGAAAGAGGGAAAATCAGCAGCTGGAAGCCCAAATGGGAAGCAAAGGTTGAGATCAATGACTATAGCCAAATAGGAGTTGTTACTAAGTCATTTGCAAGGTGTTAATCAAGTTAAAGTCTCTTTTCCACTTCCCAATAAAAAGTTCACTAGGATCTAGATCAGCCGTGGGCAAACTACGGCCCGTGGGCTGGATCCGGCCCGTTTGAAATGAATAAACCTAAAAAAAAAAAAAAAAGACCGTACCCTTTTATGTAATGATGTTTACTTTGAATTTATATTAGTTCACACAAACACTCCATCCATGCTTTTGTTCCGGCCCTCCAGTCCAGTTTAAGAACCCATTGTGGCCCTCGAGTCAAAAAGTTTGCCCACCCCTGATCTAGATCCACTGCTACAACTAGTTATCCAGGGATTATCTCTGGATGTTGATAATATGGCTGTATTTATTTTCAAATTTATTCCTTTCTGCTCAAATTTCTTCCAGTGAACATGCATTACATTTGTAATCAAAAAGTACAACAAATGCCTTTTTAATAAAAATCTACATTATTTTATTATGGCAGAGTGGAAATACCATGAAAGACTGAGTGCTGCTTTATGGGTTGGCTAAGAACAGACCAAAGGCCACTTATGGCTAGCCAGTCGTATGTGGTTTATTTGATACACAAACATCAAATTAGCCTCTGAATTCCAAGTTTAGTAACTGAGTTTTAATGATTATCAATGTTTCTATACTCTATTGAAATCATTAGCAGACTATAAAATTGAACAGAATACAGAAAATATATTCAGAACAGACGCTATGAAGAGGTGATTCTCAAAATGTGGTCCCCGAACAAGCAGCCTCAACATGATCTGGGAATCTGCTGGAAATGCAATCTCTGAAGTCCTATCCAGGACCTAGTGAATCAGAAACTCTGAAGGTGGGCCCAGAAATGTGTGTTTTAATATGCCCTCCAGGTGAAACTAATGCATGGTCAATTTTGACAACCACTACTAGAGAAGACCCTATCATTGCTTTAACCTCAATGACCACTGCTGGTCCCATCAGGGCCATTTTAAATACTGTCTGCCTCTATCAGAACCTTTATATGTCCATTTTTCATTACACATGTTTCATTCCTTACACTCTTCTATTTCCCAGTGGGTTTCCTCTCCTAGAGAATATAGATGTGATATTGTTATAGAATAAACAATTTAGAATACTGTTTAAAGAGGTATTTTTACAAAAGTCAATTATGTAATAACAATAATTTGAAGATCCAGGATATCCGATCATTCTTGTGATGACATGAATGTCTCATTCTCCTGATACATAAGTGCAAGAAAATGGCTTTTGAGAGAGCAATGGCAATAATTTCCTTAACTAAATCCATCCATAAATAGTATGGATTTCTAAAGCCATTTCACTTGTGCATTGGCACAGATTTGTTGCTATACTTCTGCAAAGAGGGAGACTATTGCAATAAAATATATTCTACCAGAACTTAAAGCAGCTCATATCACCCAAGTGTCTTATGGACCCATTAATTATAAGGGGGGAAAAGTGTAGAAGATAAAATGTGTGTGGGACATAAATGTTTAACCACCACATAGAGTTTAAATAATTAATGGGATGATACCCTTTAGTGCAGAGCCCCATATCTTTAAAATATAGAAGAATGTAAGTGCACCATTTCAATATTTAAGTCAAAGTAAGTGATGCAGTTTCTGCATGTGAACTATATGTCTGGGCAATGGACTGAGCAAATTCTTCATAATAATAAAATGGCTTTTAAATGTGAATTGGTCTCATAAGGTAGAAGGATTTCCCTAACCAACACAATTTATTCAGAGTAAGATTAACCAAGACAATTTTTGAAGCATTATTATTCATTACCTTCATATTTTATAATATTGCTAGTTCAGTGTATCTGAAGTGGTCCAGTGTGTTGGAGTGAACTTTCATCATGTCTAAACAGCTTAACTGATAGTTACTTGATAACTCTTTTATGAAGCAGTTTTTCTAATAATGCTTTCATATTTCTGGTTTATGATGCCATTAAAGTCATTATTTGTCACATTAGTAATAGGGGATTCTTAAAATATCCCTAGCAGCAATTCAGGATGGCTTTTAATGTCAGCATAAATTACTGTATTACTAAACAAGCTATTTGAAATATTAACAGTGTTGTTTGCAATTTCAAAATATATATGACAACATAAGCATATAACATAGATCCCTATTTTAGGGAAAACCTACAGAAATGAAGCTAAAGTATGTTGGTTTGACCTTGTGCTATAACTTAACAGGAATAAAAAGTCCCTTTGATCACAGAATGGATCAGTGAATTTTCTGCTATAGAATTATTTACTCTTCATAAACTAAGCAATTTAAAATTGGGATAAAAGGAGGAGGAAATCTAACTTGTCCAGAATGCTATTTTATAGTGAATCCACAGCAGTTTAAACATTCATGGATATAGTTTCCAATTATTTTAGAAGTTAAAACACTGTGGCATGCTTTTCCCCCACTCACATTGCATCTAACAGGGGCAGTTTTTCTAGAGGGCCATGGATGAGGCTCCAGAGCTCTAAAATTAGACCATACCAGCTGTGCATAGTTGGTGTGCTGCCGCAGGCTTGTGTGCATATGTAACATCATCCCATCACACTGTCAGCTGCTCCACTCTTGGAAACAAATGGAGTATTAATGTCCAGGAACCCTGCTGTTGGACTGCTTTGGAGGAAAGCTTCAATGATGTATGGCTCTACTCTGTGTTGGCAGCGTCACTGAGATAAGAGATGAAGGTTGTTGTTGTTGTTATTGTTTCTTTCATGGATATGTGAAGACAATAGATCACATCTTCTAAGAGGAGTTTCTCTTCAGAGAAGTTTGATTAGCTCATATGTTTGGTAGGTGTGTAATGGAAGCTATCTGTGGGCCAAGTTGAGTGCTTAGGACCCTTAGACAGGATTATGTTTGTATAATGGAGACTCTAATGGAAAAGATCATTTGTTATGAAAATGGGCTATGTTTGAATCATTTCTGGGACTATAGAGCACTGCTCTTAAACTCTATCATTTAGAATGATAGAAGCATCATATATATATAAAAGCCTAAGCAACCATTACAACCAATTGACCAAACAACCGGTTGACCAGTCGCTATGATGACACACTGACCACCAGGGGGCAGATGCTCAATGCAGGAGCTGCCCCCTGGTGGTCAGTGCACTCCCACAGCCAACCTCCCATGGCCAGCCAATCTCCTGCGGTCCCTCCCCCTAGCGGGTTGGCTGGCCCTAATTGGCCCCAATCACCAGCCAGGCTGAGGGACCCCACCCATGCATGAATTCGTGCACTGGGCCTCTAGTAGTAATATAATAAAGAAAGCACTGAAATAGAAAACAGAAAGTTCTTGTTCCTAAACCCAGTCATACCACTTAGTAGTGATGGCCAACTATGTAATCATGCTGACCATATTCTCTTCATTTTTATAATTGCTACTAATATCTATTTTATCTACTGAAAATGGTTGCAAAAATATTGGGGATATAAGATATGTGAAAGCAGGATTATTAATTAAATCATACTTGACATTTAAAGATGTTAGTTTATTAATATAGTTATTTTGCCTTAAAATTATCTATTTGTCAATTGTGAAACTGATCTGCATGTTACCGCTATGAAACCTTCTCTTTTTAAATGTCATTTTGGACATGACATAAAGACAAGAATGAAGTGAAACTGTCAACATGCCAACTATACCAAGTTATTCCTGTTTCTGTAAGTACTACATTGAAATAAACTGTTGACTGTTGTGACTGTGAATGAGTTCTGAAATAATTTTTTTATTGAACAAGTCATTTATCCACAGGAAATGTATCATAATTCTTACTAGTATAAGCCTTGCCTCACTCTGGATATTGACTAAGACCATGAGGAGCGGAGTATTTGTGACAAGAGACCAAGTAACTATTAGTAATTGATAATAGGGAATGGTCATCATAATTTCACACCCAACTGTATTAGTAATGGAAACAGAACTATTTAAGATGTGTTTGAAAAAAATATATGTATACATCTTTTTTTTTAATATATTTTTTATTGATTAAGAAATTACATATGTGTCCTTGTCCCCACGTTCCCCTCTACCCCCCCCCCGCTCTTGCCCT
>NW_006300104.1:1655167-1667990 GCF_000327345.1 Myotis davidii | reverse complement strand
TCCAGACCGTCCAGTTTCTCCCCGCTTGAGTTCTGGGTCCCCAGAGACTTCCCGGAACCGGAGTTCAGAGCCGTCGGGGGCTTGTGACTCCCTCCGGATTCAAAAGGACCGCCGCGTCCTCGGGTGCCGGCCCCTTTCCGCGCGCGAGCCCCGCGAGAGCCCCGTACCTCTGCGCTTCTCTCCTGCAGCTTCTGCGGGTCTCAGTGTGCCTTTCCTTCCTTCTAGTTGTAGAGTTTACAGTCAGCCAGGCTTCCTGTGGTTCTGGATGAAGTCCGTATTGTTTCTCTGAGGTATTAATCAATTGTTGTGTGCGGCATTAATTTCCCGGTGTTTATCTCTGCCGCCATCTTAGTTTCTCCTCTGTATACATCTTACATAATAAAAGCGCAATATGCAAATCGACTGAACGGCTGAACAGCCGAACAGTGGAATGACCATCCAGATGACCATCCGGGACCACGCTATGACATCCATTGGCTCCAGGCCAGCCAAGGCAGGTGCAGTGCGATTGGTCGGGGAGCCTGGCCATCGCCCCATGATTGTCCCGCAGAGGGAGGCCCAGGCCACCGGCCAGCAGGGCAATCAAATGGGGTGCTCCATGATCGCCCCAAAGAGGGAGGCTCAGGCCATTGACCAGCAAGTTGTGACGGATGGACAGGGCCTTCCTCTGTGAGGGAAGCCCGGGTCCCAGGTGCGGGCAGCCGGAGGGAAGCCGGTGCCAGCAGCTGGGGGAAGGAAGGCCTACTCTTGCACAAATTTCATGCATCAGGCCTCCAGTATATATATATCTATATATCTATATATAGGTACATACATAGGTACATACATCCTTACATACATACATATACACATGGAAAGAAAGAGTGGGAGAATAAAAATAAAATTTATTATAAGGAATTGGCACACAAAATTGATTATGGACATTAACAAGTCCTAAAATATGCTGTGAGTAAGCCAAAGAGCCAATGTTATATGTTACACTCTGAAAGCCAGATGGCTAAAGATCCAAAAAGTACTGATGTTCAATTTCCAATTGAAGGCTAGAAGAGACCTTAAAACAGGCAGAAGGAGTTCCATCTTATTCATGGGAGGGTCAGTCTTTTTATTCTATTTAAATATCTAATGGATTGGATTAGCCATCAATCTGCTTGACTCAATCTACTGATTGAATTATTAACCTCATCATCCAGAAACACTCTTTAGGGCAGTCCCAGAAAAAGGTTTAACCAAATATTGAGGTACTCAGTGGACCAGTCAAACTGACACATAAAATTCACTATGACATTATTGGAGCTTAAGGAGGATGGGAAACCCCATATCACATCCAAATACTTCTTGGTAGACTTGTGCCTACTGCTCCAAGTAGAGTAGAATCTGTCTAGACCAGTGGTTCTCAACCTTCCTAATGCCTCGACCCTTAATACAGTTCCTCATGTTGTGGTGACCCCCAATTTCATTGTTACAAATTGAACATAATTAAAGCATAGTGATTAATCACAAAAACAATATGTAATTACATATGTGTTTTCTGATGGTCTTAGGCAACCCCTGTGAAAGGGTCGTTCGATCCCCAAAGGGGTCACGACCCACAGGTTGAGAACCACTGGTCTAGACCAATCCAAGATGATCTAAAACCTATATAGCTATATATCAGAATAATAAGATTGGGGGACAAATGGATGGATAATCCTATACAGACTTGTACATGAGGCCTCTGTTGGGAGTGATAACTGTGCTTAAGCTCTGTGGGTTGCATTTGTCTTCATTTGCCTTGAACCATACAGGCCATGGCTTCTTTAACTTCAGATTCTGCACCAATTCCTCCTCTGCACCCATACTTGAACCCCATAATTCTTTAACTTACTTTAAATTTTCTGAGGGCTATTAGGCAACACAAACAGAATTCATCTTTTATCATACATATTTAGTAAAATACAGATTTTGTTTTCTGGGGGTTGCAGAAATTCTTCCTAGTTTGTTAGTAGGAATTTTCCTTCTAACCCATGATTATTGATCCATGTAAGAGTATTAATTGGAAGAAATGCTTTTTTATGTAAGTTTAATAATTCTTACTAAATATTACAATGAAAACCTCATTAAATACCATTTAAAAAGCAATGATTTGCCCTACCTGGTTTGCCTCAGTGAGTAGAGTGTGGGCCTGTGGACAGAGGGTCCCAGATTCGATTCCAGCCAAGGGCACATGCCAGATTGCAGGCTCAATCCCCAGTAGGGGGCGTGCAGGAGGCAGCCGATCAATGATTCTCTCATCATCCCCTCTCTCTCTCTCTCTCTCTCTCTCTTTCTCTCTCTTCCTCTGTGAAATCAATGAAGATATATTTTTTAAAAAGCAATTTTTTTAATATATTTTATTGATTTCTCACAGAGAGGAAGGGAGAGAGATAGAGAGGTAGAAACATCGATGAGAGAGAAACATCAATCAGCTGCCTCCTGCACATCTCCCACTGGGGATGTGCCTCCAACCCAGGTACATGCCCTTGACCGGAATCGAACCCGGGACCTTTCAGTCCGCAAGCCGACGCTCTATCCACTGAGCCAAACCAGTTTCGGCTAAAAAGCAATTTTTAATTAATAATCATTCTTATTGACCACTACACTGAAAATCTAATTCTGAGATTTTAACAACTCTATTACTTTTTGTGAAAAAAATTAAAAATTGCCATATTTGGTAAACACTTAAACATCTTTAACTTCCAACTAATTTAAAAAATTAAGAGAAAATAGATATGGATGTGTGGGGCGGGGGTGGCATGAACAACATTTGCTATTTTATTTTTAAAAATTATAACATTCCAATGCATACATTTCAATTAGGAGTAGTAAAATTGAGTAACTAAAAAACTTTTATGTGATGTATATTAATTTTCTATTGCTGATATACCAAATTACAAAAAAACTGAGTAACTAAAACAATAAAAATATACTGCCTTACAATTCTCTAGGTTAGAAGTCTGACATTGTTCTCACTGGGCTAAAATCAAGGTGTAGGCAGGGCTGCATTCATCCCTGGTGGCTCTAGGACAGAACCTGTTTACTTGCCTTTTCTAGGTGCTAGCACTGCCTGCATTCCTTGGCTTGTGGCTCCTTCACCAAAAATCATTGCCATCTATGTAACATCCATCTGTCCCCTCTTCTATCCTCAGATTCACTGTGACCACTTTGAAACTCATTTGATTAGTCCCATCCAAATAATCCAAAATAATCTCCTATCTCAAGGTCCTTAACAGCAATCACATCTGGAAAGTTCCTTTTGCCATGTAGATTACATATTCACTGGTTTCATGGATTAAGATGTGGACATCTTTTAGAGCAATTATTCTGCCTACCATATGTCATGAAATCATTTTAGATATATGCGTTAATAGATGAAGTCCTCTTATTTTTACTTTTCAGAAGAGTAGTTTGTACAATATTAGTTCCTTCAATTGGAAAAATTGAAAAATAACTACATTTTCATGCAATGCTTGGAACCAAGAACATATTTAAAAGAAAAATTTAAAATTAACATAATTAAATATATGCTAATTAATATCCCTCCTTAATTACTAATAAAGCAGTTTATATCATAATTAAAATCAACTTGCCTTTATTCATTAAATTTTTAAAATAAAATAATAATTACTTAAAAATATTTCTTCACAGCTGTGGCTTGATAATTAAAACACTGTGTCCAGGGACCATCGCCTTCTAACTCAGAGTCATTATTGTCTAGTGAAGTCATTAACATGGACTGATTAGATGCCCGTGGCATAATAATCTGAGGATGACTTCCAACTCTTGTTCTGTTATTAATATATAAGTTTAAGCTCCATGAAGTCAGGTGCTATATCCCCTTTGGTCCACTTATAAGGCAGTACCTATCACACAGTAAATGTTAACTAGATTTTTTTTTAAACTATGAATAAATGAGTCAATATATTAATCAAGAGGTATTAGCATGTAAGAGGACCCAGAAAAATTTAAGAAGGTATGATTTGAATATTTCCTATTAATTCTATTTGCAGACACTAATGGTAATTATGGTATCTCTTACCTAAGAGCATGGTGGCCAATCTGGAACATTAAATTTGCAACAGATTTGAATCTGTTGTAAATATAGGTCTTCTAGCTATTTTAGGTCATTGATACTTTTTCCATGACTACTGACTGCTGTTCAGTTCCATACTAAGTAAAAGCTAGGATAGCTTAAGAGGCTTCAGAAATAATAAAGCCAATAAATGTAATCAGATCAAATCAAAAATTTTTTCTGATGGTCTGTTGGATGTTGCAAGAAACACTGTTTGTTCTTGCTGGAAAGAGCAGTACCATGTGGGGGAAAGAAGGCTCTCTGAAGTTCATTGAAGCTAAATGCTTGCTGACTTTAAAAAGCACTGACTACTAAAGTGAACCGATCATACTCTCAAAAATAGGCTTTCCAATTCCCAAAATCTGCCTTTCTTTCACCTCAGACACCATCTATCCCTTCGTCTGAAGCAAGTCTTATAAAGAGAAAATTCTTGAAAGAGAGAAAATAAATCCTATCAAGGTCTTTAAGAGAATTTGAGGTAGAAATGCTCTGCAAAGCACTTTGCTTTCCACCAGCTGATTTGGTAGCAACAGTTGCACTGATGTGGCCATTTTCTCACTTGGTAAGGTATTTTTAAAAAATTTTAAACTACATTCTAACTGAAAAGCTTGCCCCTTTATTATTGGATTGCACCTTTATTATTCAGACTGAGTATGAATAGTTATTCATCACTGTACTACTCCAACATGATTAATTTTCACCCAATTTAATGTGAAATTCCTTCAGTATATTAAACATTTGAGTAAACACAGAAGTACTCTTTCTCCTGGTCTTTGCTTTGAGTTCCACAGTTAAATGATTAATTTGTTATAATACACAGGAAACCATGAGCCATGCTTATATAGATATGTAGGTAAACAAACAAACAGAAAGTAAATAAATTTGGTGAATAACAGGAGATTTTCATAGTCACAAAGTGCCTTGTCACAAAATTATTAACCATGAAGGGAAAAAGTGTAACTATACAGTAGAGAAGTCTGATACCTCTTTAAACTAGAGATTAAATTTAATAGATCACTAGAAAAAATCAAAATTATGTACATATATCTGAAAGGATGTAATGAAATATTAGATAAATTCAGATTAATTAAGGTCATTCTACAAAGTAACTAGCCTATAACCTTCAAAAGTTTCAAGATTAGAAAGTTGTTGTAGGCCAATAATGCCCCTAGAATCTGTTTCTAAATACCACTTATAGGGAGTTTGAACTTTGAATTGACTGAGTATTTACTTAAAGTGACTTAAAAAGAAAAAATTGAATTATCTTTGTAATTTTCAAATGTATGCTTTATTTGGCCAACCACCAAAACAAGGGCACATGAAAAGTTTCTTTCAGCTATAAAACTTACATGTAATAAACACGCAAGTTTATTTCAGCTTCCTCTCCTAATGAACATATGAAAAGTAACAAATACATTATGATCACACTAGTGGCCCAGTGCATGAAATTCGTGCACATTAAAAGGGAATTAATTAGAGAAAATATTTTAATATTGTGGGTATCCAGCTCCCTTCTCCATCCTGTCAGAATCTGGGCCGGCGCCCACGGGGACACAGCATCAACTACCACCGACACCGTGAGATCCAAAGTCAAGTGCCCACCCACCCGCACACACCTGCCACACACGCAGCCTCCTGTGATCAGTCGTTACAGCATGAGGGCATCACAACCACAGGCTTTTTTTATATATAGATTACATGTGAAGGCTCTTCCAAGACTTAAAATTCTGTATACAGCAAAATATCTGCTTCTCACATGGTTATAAACCACCTAAATGATACATTCAGATATTATGCAAACTTTAAACATAAGATTTTATTGAGAAAATCACTGGTGAGAAAATTATCCCGTTACAGCATAAAGATATAATATTAACAGTAAAAGCAGGATAAAGAACTCTATGTCTGGCCCTAGCTGGTCTGGCTCAGTGGATAAAGCATTGGCCCTTGGACTAAAGGGTCCTGGGTTCCATTATGGCCAAGGGCAAGCTCAATCCCCGGCCCCGGCCCCAGCCCCGGCCCCAGCCCGGATGAGCAGGAGGCAACCAATCAATGTGTCTCACATCAATGTTTCACTCTCTCTATTTCTCCCCCTCCCTTAGACTCTCTCTAAAAATCAATGGAAAAATATCCTTGAGGATTAAAAAAAAATAACCCTATGTCTATTATGATGCCAGTTGAATTTGTATATGTGTAGGAGTCTGAGTAAGTGTACCCCTATATAATAAAAGACTAATATGCAAATAGACCGAATGGTGAAAGAACCGAACAACCAGTCGCTATGACATGCACTGACCACCAGAGGGCATGCACGGAACATGGCAGGCATTGGCCACAGAGGAATGGTGGAGCAGGTGAGCAGGGGTGCCAGACCAAGGTGGGGTGCCAGGCGCTGTCATCAGGGTGAGTCTCTGGTGGTTACTGAAAATTCTTTGCTCCCACGGGCTGCAGTCCTGCCCAGTGCTTGCACCCGCTGCCGGTGCCTGGTGCCTGGTGCCAGCCCTGATCACTCGGCGCCATCAGTGGGTGCGAGTAGCAGCTGCTGGCCCTGATTGCCCCTCAGGGCTTCTCCACCTCCCCCTGCTCCTGAGGGGTGATCAGGGCCAGCAGCCGCCTCTCACACCCACTACTGGCAACAGCCCCGCTCAAACCCGCTGCCAGCACAGGAACCACTGCTCGTACCCACTGCTGGCGCCAGCCCCAATTGATCTGCAGCGTCAGCAGGTGTGAGCGGGGGCTTGCACTCTCAGCGTGTGGGAACAGCAGTGGCAGGAGTGGGGCTGCCAGCAGACAGGAAACCAGGGGCCATGGCGGGAGGTGCTGGGTGGGGGCGCCCCTGTGCCCACCACAGCCTCACGGCCCACAGTTCCCTTCAAGGTGCATGAATTACACACATTTAAACAAAATGTATAGAAAATGGAATCTTGTTTTGCTATCAGAAATCAATTCCATTTTTAATCCTCATCCTTGAATAGTAGCAGAAAAACTAACTTACGTTGCTTCCTGAGATTTTAGTCACTTTAATTTAAAATTTTTTGTCTTTCAAATAAATATTTATTTTAACTAAAGTATTAGTATTTTCTCAGCCATTATTCAAGACTCCTTCTCTAATATTTTTCCCACTGCCATAGATAACCTTCCACAATGCTACTGGGGAAAATTTTGTTCTGACATAATAACAATTTTAGTAATCAGAGGAAATTGTAAATGGGTCAAAACATTTGCCCTATCTTCCAAAGTTCATAGGGGGATTTAAAAATATGATGATCATTGAAATTTTAGAAAACTGAAATGCATGCAATAAATACATTCTTATATTTTCAGCTCATTGGGATGTACTAAATAATTGTTTTGATTTCTGGTTGCATTTTAAAGGCTGTAATGATGAATAGTGTACATGTTTGGGTCCAAGGTATGAAAATATGCTTATGTTCAAAAAAGAGCATCTCTCTATGTATGATCATTCAGCAAAATGTGGAATATCTCTCTGGGAATGGCTGTAACAGGAATTCTCTGGAGAAGAAGACAGGTCAGTGTATGCAGTTTGAAAACAATTATAAGATAATACTGATGCATGCCTTATCTCTGCTACCCACTCAGATTATGAATCACTTTCTTTATCTACATTTTATTATTGTATCAAATTAGGTCACCAGAAGAAAACATGATGGAACTGTATTATCACAGTCCCTGTAGAAGTGTCTTTACTACCATGATTTCATTTCATATCAGTGTTTGCTCTAATGAAGAGCCACAGAGATATTTCTGCATCTGCTGTAAAACTGCTAATTATATTGCCTAAGACTTTATTAAATGTCCTCTAATATAAAAGTACAAATGTTAGATTTTTCCCCCTTAGATGTTAATACCAAAAAAGTTTATCTCTGCTAAAGAGTCTTCTGCCATGTATCTGATATTGAGAGCTAGGTAATCTGTCATCTGTCCCTCTACTTCGGCTTCCAGGAGACGGGCTAAATTTCAGGCTTAACTCTGGAAACATTCCATAAGCCCTTTTTCTCTCTCTCTGTATGTTTCCTCTTCTTGTGTCTTCTACATAATTTTCAATCTTTTAAATTTCATTTAGCCAATGAGTATTATAAGCATTTTAAGAGAATTCTGATGTAGATGGAGTAAAAAGTATAAATAAAAAGTAGGAAAAATCGAGGTCCAGAAAAATCTCAGTTATCAAAGCAACAGGGGATCAGGGGCCACTTAAGAAACAACCTCTTTTTCAGAGAGAACAATGAGAAATAGGACAGAAGGTGAGCAAAGGAGACAGGAATTAGAAGTTAAAGGACAAGTTTTGATACAGCAACCTAAGCAATTCCAGAATTCTTGACAAACTATGAATGAAAGTAGAGAATGGGAGAGGAGTTCATCATGATCCAGGCAGTGCTCCTTGGAGGAAAAGGGAGACTACATAGTATAAAAGGAGACCTGTCCCAGACACCCCACATCGCCTACATGCTTAAAATTCGATCACCCAAATGCAGCTCACTTCTTAATTGAATTATACCAAGCCGTCAGGCTGGTAGAAAGTATCTTTGTCCAAGTTCATTTAGAGAACTCAGAAATGCATAGAATAGAAGCAAACAAGTTTCTGTGTAATCAGAGATGTCTTTGTTCTTTCTTAAATCCTGGAATAATTGTAAATTTAGATCATTATCAGGTGCACTACAGAAAGTGTTGATACTCCCGTTTCTTTTGGATTGGCCTAATAGTTCTCTGAGTTTGGCAGATCCCTCCGACCATCCACAGTGAAGATTGTCTGGCTGTGTTACCTGTTGCTTTAATATGAAAATGGGCTCCTCTGCTAAGTGCCCATCAATATTTCAGTAAACTGTATTTCTCAAAGGAGGTTGAGTCATCACTAGAAGTTGACAGCCACACAGTGCTCACATATATACTAAACTCCTCATAATAAACTCTAAATCACCATGAAGGCTTTAGGCAGAACTCTAGTAATTTATATATTGGCAATAATCTCTCATCATGTTACCATGCTCATTTTTGGACTCAGCTTTTAGTTTCAAAGAATTCTCAATGTCCTTCCTTATCACTCCAGACCCCAGAGTCCTCTGAGCATTATACTACATATTTTACTAGTATTGACTTTTCTTTTCTATGATAAATGAAACGTTGTAGATTAATATGCTGCTAAAAGTACTTATAGAATATTATTTTCCTTGAGAAAAACAAAGGTTCTTATTTTCTAACCCGACCATTGGAATAGAGAAAAACAAGGCAGTTATATTTAGAAATTGCCTGTCTCTTATCTAAAGGAAATAATGGCAAGTTTTAGAGGTGGCAGGGGTATTTTCCTTTCAAGTATGTTTTCTGGATAGATCCTATTGTTGGTAAATAAATGCCAAAAAAGAGAAGTAGCAGAGCTAGAATATAAATATTTGTTTTAAATCTACAAAACTAACACACTAAATAGATCTCATAAGCTTATGCACAGGCATATCTTGTTTTGTTTTAAAGTTTGGTAGGACTATTGTTGCAATTACAGAGTGCAGAAATAACTTAATGAAACTGCAGCGGAAACCCTTATTCAACACTTTGCTTTGCTCTCCCCTTTCTTTGAGTAAATCTGACGTTATAAGCATAACTGGTTCTCTGTGGACCTCTTAAATAATTTAAAGATGCTGAGCCTCATATTCTACAGCCCAAAGATGCTGACATTATTTTAAATTAGGTTTTTACACTTAAAACGTATTGAAGTGCATTTGGGGGAGATGAAGTTTTGCTACCTGTGCTTTTTTTCTATGAGAATAGTGTTCAGCAGACAGAGTCGGAATAAAAATAATATATCCATGTTTTGTTTTTAAATGCTTTACCTCCAGTCAAATGACATGAGCTATGGTAACACTATATGACAACCTGGTAGTTTTAGAATAATAGTTTATCTTTAATTCTTCACCTCCAGTCACGTGAAATAAGCTAGAATAACACACATAGGACAACCTGGTCATTTCAGAATAAACTCTGAATGCAAAGGGAGTTGTTCATATCAAGTGAAAAGATCAAAACCTAAATATTTTCTAAGAAAAGCAAAAGAAGGCTCTTGTGATGTGTCTCACTATAGTCTATGCATTTGGATTTTGGCACAATTCAAAAGATTCTGTGGTACGCAAAGCCATACAGAAAGTCATTTCTGCAATGCTAAAAGGTGGCCGTTACTTTACCTATGGCACCGATTTTAAGAGTTCAACTGTGTCTAAATGATCCCAAACCCAAGAAATGTACTCTTCTTTGTCTGTACCTTCACCTCTTTCTACACAGAAGACAGGAAGTCAGTTCCATCCCCTTCCTACATATAACTGCCACATGTGGTTTTTCCAGTCCCTAGGTTGTATGTATCTGGGTCAGAGGCAAAGCTCAAAGTTGAACTAGGGCTTATTGCATGCCTGGCCTCAATCAGAATTTTCCTTATGTGATCAGGCATGTTCCCAGTTGCCACGCAATGCAAGTTGGCAAGGGAGAGGGGGAGTAAAGAAAAAAAACCCACCGGGAAATGGGCACCTTGCCAAGTTTTCATAGAGTGAAAAATTGGAGCCCCTGAGAGAAACAAATGTTTGGAACTGCTAACCCTTCTGCCCTATCACATTGCAACTCAGAGGGCCACACCCAGGCTCTGCCAGAATATGCTGTGCAACTGAGCACAGAGACAGGTCTCTCGCCTCACAGGACATGGCATTGCGTGCTGGGGATTCATATGAGTTCACATGAAAGGTTCATTGTTTTTCCTTGTACCTGGTGGTTTCTAACTAGGTTTCTAATGCCTCCTGTTGCCTTTTCCTTATACCGCCTCTTTTCTAGATTTTATGTCCCATTGAAATCTCAGATTCCATACTCACCTGATTCTACTTATGTTTTACTTGCTTTAGTCAAATTCATCGTCATTAGACATAGGTTTAATATCCAATGAGTAAAATTGACTAATTGTAGAAAAGAAAGATATTCCTCTCAGTAGAAAGAAAAAAAATATATTAAACCAGGAAAAGATTTCAAACATGCTCAGATGGGGGTGTTTTGACTTTGTGGGTGTAGCAAGGAAATAAGTTGGCTGGCAATCATCTTGGGGAGAATCTCAGTCAGTCACACACGATGGAATAGCATTGGACTTGACTTTTCCATTTGCCAGAGACATGACTTTGGGAAAACCGCTTAATCCCCCTTGCGTTTACTCAGCTGCCAATGTGTGCAACGATGACCGATTTGCACATATTACAAGGTAATTAGAAGAATACTAAGATGGACTATAAGAAAGCATGCTTTACTAATATAAAAACACTGTATGAGGATACAGAACAATCATCTTTTTCTAATGGGCCCTGGGAAGGTGTAAAATTGTCAATCCTCCCAGGGACAGTCCTCCAAAAATAGTATAGTTAGTTTTTTGAACTAAAGCCTTCAATAATCGGTGTCTTTGTTTTGTTTTTTATTTTGGATCTGCCTTAACAGCTTTATTGGTACATAGTTTATATACCATATAAATCATCCATTTAAAATGTATAATTCAATGTTTTTTTCACATATTCACATTTGTGCAAGCATCTTCACAAAGTAATTTTAGAACATTTGTCCACCACAATAAATAAATACAAACATATATACATTGCCATTTGCAATTACTCCCCATTTCCATCTGACTAACACTTACTCCCCAGCCCTATGGCAACCACTCCAATCAATTTTCTCTATCAATGGATTTGCCTATTCTAAAATCATACAACCTGTGGCATTTGGGAATTGTCTTCTTTCAAGGTTTCAAGTTGTGATATATACCAGCACTTCAATCTTTTCTATGGTTGAATAATGTTCGATTGAATATATCATCTTTTTCTAATGGGCCCTGGAAAGGTGTAAAATTGTCGTGTGTGTGTGTGTGTGTGTGTGTGTGTGTGTGTGTGTGTGTGTATCACTTGTTTACTCATCAGTTAATGGACGTTGGGGTTGTTTCAACATTTTGATTATTATGAATAATGTTGCCATGAATATTCATGTACAAGTTTTTATGTGGATACATGCTTTTATTTCTCTTGAGTATATACCTAGATCTTCTGGGTTATATGATAATTCCCTTCAGCTTTTGAGGAACTTCCAGACTATTTTTCAATCACTGGTATCATTTTACATTCCCACCAGCAATGAATGAGGATTCTAATTTTTCCATACCCTCTACAATGTTTGTTTTTGTCTGTGTTTTTTAGTATATCCATCCTAGTATTTGTAAAATACTATATCATCGTGATTTTGATTTGTACTTCCTAATAATGTTGAGTAACTTTTCATGTGCTATTGGAAATTTGTATATCTTCTTTGGAGAAACATCTATTCAGATCCTTTGGCTATTTGTTAATTGGATCATTTATCTTGAATTTAGCTGTAAGATTTCCTTATATGTTTTCATAAATTCCCTTATCAGATATATTTGCAAATATGTTCCGTTCTATGAGTTGCTCTTTTAGTTTCTTCATGGTATTATTTGCAGCGCAATAGATGCTGCAAATTATTTTTTTCAATTCAAAATTGTGTTAATGTAATTGTGATCACTGACCTGATTGATCACAATATGTACAAATTGTTGTCATATGTTAATCATTAATTTAGAATGAAAAGAATATATATTTGTTTAATTTTTTGTTGCATATTCATGTAGCATATTGCTAGTTTTCCACTGTGCTTTCATTAGTGAATCTATGTAGATAATCCATTTTTATAGCTGTATGT
>NW_006300104.1:1631885-1654696 GCF_000327345.1 Myotis davidii | reverse complement strand
CCCTGCTCTCTCCTTCCAATCACTGACCTCCTTTTTCTCACACCACAGTGACAAGTAATCCCTGGTGGCATGGTCTTCTGTACTCATACACACGCACACACACACACACACACACACACATTAATATACATAAATTTCTGAGTTTATAATTTAAGACTTTAGAACAAAATTGCGATCACCCAATATATATACATTATTCAAATTGCTTTTGTCATTTAACAGAACATAAACATATTTCCAGTTCAAAACAGCTAGCTTTATTCTTCTAATTACCTGGTAGTGTGAGCATATCAGTCATTGTTTTCTTTTTTAAAGTAGCTATATACTTACAGTGTGCCATTCCCCAATTATGAAATTTATACTGCTTCTTGTTTTTAGCCTCTGCAAAAATCATCTTCATACATACATCTCTTTGGGTTTTCTTTCCTTCTGAATTGTTTTGGTATGTATTTTGTCCATTCTATTGATTAATAATTAATCCATAATAGCTCTTTGTATAGTAAAGATGTATACATTATGTCTGTGACATGCATTTCATTTTTTCCAGTTTACTGGTCAGCTTCTGATTTTATAAAATTATTCCTTTAATCAAGGCATTTTTTACAATTATTTACATATTAAAATGTATACTCTATGCATTCTGTAGTCCCCATCTAATATAAAAAGTAGATGACAGATATATATAGATAGATTAATAAATATACATTTATGCTGATTAAGCAAATACATTTTTTTCTAGCAGGACACACTGGAATTTGAAAGCAGTGGCTGCCTCTGAGAATTGGAAGAAAGCTACTTTGCCCTGTATGCCTCCTCTTGCAATCTGAACTCTAGCATATCTACATAGTATTGGATAATGGCAAAGGACTGGTATCTAACATCATACCGCTGGATTCAAATCTCTGCTCTGACACTGACTAGCTGTGGAAAGAGATTCACTTATCTCTTTGAGTTCAGACATCCCCCAGAAACTCATCACTCTCTTAAGACATTTTTAATAGTCTTAAGCATTTTTTAATATTTCCGGTTAATTTTAGTTGTTTTTCAGCTGTTCATTTTATCCAAGCCATCAAACTCACCATATTTGAAAAATCTTATTTGACTTGAATGGTAATGATTCTAGTGCTTTGAGATTCTAGAGCTTGTTGTTGGATACGCACACACACATTCATTAAATCTCTACTTACTCATGTTTTATGAAAGGTTTTTATGAAGAGTAAGTATTAAATTTAATTAAATACCTTTTCAAACTCTATGAGAAAAATCATAATCATAGAACTCTAATTCTTTGATTTATTACTCCGGTTAACTATAGTAATGGATTTTATAATATTTACCAACCCTTAAATTATTGGCATAGACTTCAAATGTAAGCCTGATAACATTTTAGTCAGATGTTTTCATTAACATTCATAAGTGGAATTGGTCTATAGCTTTTATTGTCCAGCTTTAGTTTCAAGGTTATGCTAACTTCATAAAAAGATTTTTTCGGGGGAAAAGCAAAGTATTTGAATCTTTTATTCATTCTCTATGCATTGGAACAACTTAAACAACATTTGAGTTTTCTATTTGTTAATGATTTGGTAGACTTCATCTACTAAATCCTGTGGTCTAATGCTTTGTTGAAAGAGATAGTCCTTTGAAAATTTTATCATTTTTTAAATGGTAAGTAACTTACTTTAATTTGATATCTCAAGGCTGGTTTTCTTAAATTATCATCATCATCATCAATTTTTATGCCATTATTTCTTTCAGATTTAAAAAAAAATTACTTGCATAGAACAAACTAAAGTATTATATTACATCATACTTACCATTTCTTAAATTTTTTTCAATCTAACTTTTTTTCATCTGTGATCATCTAAAACTAAATCAATATATTTTTAATATTTATAAAAGAATTGGTTCTTGAATTCATAAAATAATTCTCTTTTTTCCTGTATTTTAGTCCATTGCCTCTGCTTCCCAAAGACTTTTAACATTTTGAGGTGGATATAATTAATTTATTTTTTTTCATTAGGCTTTAATGACACAGGTATACATAGGCTCTGGGTATAACTGAGCCCTATTTCGGGGACTCCTCCATAGGTTCCAAGACATGGTTCTTCATCATTTTTAAAAAATATTTTATAACTTTATTTTAACTTTCTCTGTAGCAAAAGAGTTATTTACAAGGATTTTAAAATCTGTTCTCTAATTTCTATAGCAGATTTTTATTTTTCTTATAAAAGCATAGAGAAAATCATTAATCTGCTTTGTTAGGTAAAGGATTCCATTTTTCCTTCTTTACTTGGTTACTTATGATCTGAGAGAGTAAATTAAAATTTCTTATGACATGTTTGTTTTCATTTCTCACACATCACATCTTGTTGGGGGGGGTTGTAATTAAATGGGAGGATTTTTAAAAATATTATTGTGGACCTAACTGGTTTGGCTCAGTGAATAGAGCATCAGCCTGCGGACTCAAGGGTCCCAGGTTCGATTCTGGTCAGGGGCACGTACCTTGGTTGTGGGCACATCCTCAGTAGGGAGTGTGCAGGAGGCAACTGATCAATGTTTCTCTCCCATCAATGTTTCTAACTCTCTATCCCTCTCCCTGCCTCTTTGTAAAAAAATCAAAATATATTTTAAAAATATATTATTGTGGAAATTGAGTTATTTACTTTATAACATTTGATATAACAGAAATATCTGGTGTTTGGTTTGTGTCATCTCACTGTATTAATTCTCTTTTTAATGCAAATGATATGGTGACACAACTGACTGACTGATTCTACCAGACAGGATGAGAGGGTGGAAGTCCTCTCAATGGGAAAGAAAAGAAGGAATAGTTACGTGAAGCAGGCATCACCACAGCACCTCCCCAATCTCGAAGGTCATCATGTCCTCACAGGGACCTACTAGTAAAGTTGCTATGACTATCACCTGCATGAAGTGACCATTCCTCTGTGTTTCTTGTTTGTTTGTTTGTTTTATTTTTTTCCTTTATTGATTAAGGTATTACAAATGTGTCCTTATCCCCCCATTTCCGTTTGCCATGGCCACCCAGGCTTAGAAAATCTGGCTCCTTTACTGCCTGCTCACCAGATACAAGAAACAGATACACAACATCTTTAGCATATTCCCCAGTGTTTAAGAAGAGATAAGCAGAAAGAAGATCAGTTTCCCAGGTGTATCATCCCTCAGCCAAAGCAAACCAAAAGCCTGCCTGAAGTCTATTTCGGCAGTTCTCTTCAATGATTTTAACCTTGAGTTCAGCTTTGTCTACATTTTTTCCTTCCTTGTTTGCTTCCTTTTTACTTTTACATTTGCCTGTTACATCCCAATTATTTTTAAATATTTTTAAACTTCCTCTGCCACATTGTTTTAGGTGTCTTCCTTAAAAACAAGAAAACACTGACCTTTCTTTGTTTTCTAAGATTATTATGATTATGTATTTGATATAGAAATATATAAAAATTTTCTGGTGTAACTAACATAAAAGATTTTATGCACTGTCTTATTTACTAGTTAACACATTTACTTAAAATTTAACATATTTTATCATTAGTTTTCCTGCTTTACCTCTCATTAATTTTGTCAGCTTACTCAACTTTCTCTTCATTTTGTCTTCCGTCATTTCCCCCGTTAATTTTACAGTACTTCTATGCACTTTAATTTTACTAACAGCCATAATTAAGCCCATATTGCTCCATTATTTTATAAAAACTAAATAATAAGTATGGTCTTTCTCTAATATCTTTTGCTTACTCTTCCTACCTCCCACAATTTAACTGAGATAAGCCTGTTAGAATTGAGATTTCTTGTTAATAGAGCAGTCTGAGAGCAAGAAGGGATTCCTTCCCTTTTTGAAAACATGCAAATGCTATAAAACAAAATCACTATTTTTAAAAACCTAGAGAATGTTGACATACAGAGAGGTACCAGAAATGAAGAGAGAACACAAAACCAGATTATTTTGTTTGCCAGGGCCAAGGGGCTCATGGGAGTGTAGAAACTAGGGCTTCAAAACTGCTCAGGGAGGCTGCCCGGGGCCCAGGTTCACTGCATGTGATGAGCTGCAATCACAAAGGCCTGCTCTGTTCTGAAATAGGGAATTGAGAGCTTTCCATACCTGCTTGAAGAAGAAAGCTCAATGCTTCTTTCTTCTCGAGCCACAGGTAAAAACAGACTCATCTTTAGAAACTCGAGATTCCTTCTCTGCAGAGCTTCTCAAACAGGATACTAATCAGCTGAGGATCTTACTAAAATGTAGCTCCTGATTAAGTAGGGCTCACGATTCTGCATTTCCAACAGGGTGACCACACTTCAAGCTACAAGTGTGGGCCTGCATGAACACCACCCTTAGAAAAATAAGGACTCCAAATTAATATAAAAGCTAGACTACAACTGCTGAAACCTGCAGAAACAAATGTAAAAACACCCTCTAGGGCACAAAGGACATCCACTGCAAACTATCTCCTCCTCCAAGTTGAATTCAGAGTCAAAAAAAATTAAAAATCACAGTAAGAAACCAGTCGGTAGGTCTAACAAATGAATAATGGATATGTTGATGTCAAACTGGGCCAACTGGCAAAAGAAAGCTTCTATGTCAATAAAGATACTTTGGCCATAAGTAACAGAAAGAAAACACACACAACCAAAAAAAAAAAAAAAAAAAAAAAACAACCCACAATGACAAGTAGCTTAAACCATTAGTACACTGATAATTTCATAGAACAAAAAGTATAAAACAGGTGGTGCAGGTTAACTCAACAAAATGGTGTCCATAGGACTCAGTGGTTTCCACTTTCTGTGCTGTGGTCCTCAATAAGTAGTGGGATTTTGCCCTTTAAGTTTTTCTCAAATGCTCACCAAATAACTACGGCCATTTTAAGCAACACATACTCATTTGACAATGTCCCAAATTTAAAAAAAAGCAGAGGAGGTGGCAGTTCTCACATATCCCTGTCTTTTCATCAGAGGAAGATATTTCCCAGAAATCCTTCAAACTACCCTGGAAACCTCATCCTGTGTCTCGTCAGAACTTGTCATACATCAATCCTCGCAGGAGCCACTGGCAAAGCGGCACAGCATGAATCTGCTTGATCTAGACCAGTCATGGTTCATCTCCTGGGCTGAGGCTGGCTTGGCCTTCTGGGAACACATCTCTGATTCTCTGATCCCTTGACATAATTAGCATTCTGTTCACTAAGAGAGGAAATGCCTATTGGTTAGGAAACCAACGTTGTCTGCCTCAATCTGATGCTCATTTTAAAAATTTAAATTTCTGCTGTTCTAAGTCTATTTCAGCTATCTGGGGTGAGGGTGAGGTTGTCTCAGGGTGATAATGAGAATAAAAGCTAGATTTTGGATGACAGCCACATTCCTATCTGATGTCCCAATATATCTTTATCACTTTTAAAGTAAGATTTTCATATAATCAACTTATAGCATAGAAATGAAAAAAAAATGTCTAAGAATGTCTATATTTTTGGAGTAACATAGAAAAGAAAGAGACATAATATTTTAAACTTGTTTAGAACAAATGCCAAAGCGTGGATGTGATAGTGCTTAAATTTTGGACAATCATTTTTTATATACACATTATATGACTTCTTTAATTTTTTTGATAAGCTAGATTTTTTTAAATGAATTTTGAAAGAGTATTTCAAGCTTTTATAGCAGCCGACAGCTAACCAAATCATAATGAGTGAGAGGTAATCTAACAAGAAATAAAATTCTGGTGACAATCATGATACTTCTAAAGATAAACACTTGATAAAAGTAAAATGTTAAAAGAGGCTTCCTATCTTCTAGTCTAAGATTTTAGATAGATAGGTAGGTAGATAGGTAGGTAGGTAGATAGATAGATTTCTATAATCTATACTAAAGTGTAATATTAAGAAACTTAAAGTGGATTTGACAGGTTATAAATAAAGAGGTTTCAGTGGTTTTTGTTTTCTTTTGTTTTGCAGAGAAAACTAGTTTTGAGAACTAGAATCCTATATAATAAAATGGTAATATGCAAATTGACCCTACCAGCAGAACAACTGGGAATCACTGGTCACTATGACCCACACTGACCACCAGGGGGCAGATGCTCAATGCAGGAGATGCCCTCTGGTGGTCAGTGTTCTCCCACAGGGGGAGCTCTGCTCAGCCACAAGCCAGGCTGATGACTGTCAGTACAGCGGTGGTAGCGGGAGCCTCTCCCGCCTCCTTAGAAGCGCTAATGATGTCTGACTGCAGCTTAGGCCTGCTCCCCACTGGCAAGTGGACATCCCCTGAGGACTCCCGGACTGCCAGAGGGATGTTTAACTGCCAGCTTAGACCCGATCCCCCTGGGGAGCCAGCCTAAGCCAGCAGTGGACATCCCCTAGGGGTCCCAGACTTCGAGAGGGCACAGGCGAGGCTGAGGGACCCCCAAAGTGCTCAAATTTTTGTGCACCAGGCCTCTAGTGTAATAATAACAAAGAAAGCCAAAATGCTTTAGGCTAACTACAATCTTTACCCCTTAAGGGATTCTGCTGTATTTTTGTTCCATCTGGGCAGAGTCACATGCTTCTTCTGAAAGGTCATGAAACCTCAGAGATAGAAAAAGATTAAAATATCTCCAAACTCTATTTGTTACTTCAATAAAAATACAAGGTATTCTCATGCCTTCTCAATTTGAAAACATTAACAGTTCAAATGATTAACAACCACCATTTGTTCTAGCCCTCACAAGTGAATATGTAAAGATAAAAATCCAAATTTCAGGCCTGCCTTTGGCATATTGTCTCTTTTGAGTCTCATCATAAATTTAGAGTTGGCTAAATTGTCTTGCTTTGTTGAGGTATATAATAAGTTAATAGATTTTCAGATGGGAAAAAATAGAACAGGTGGCTGTTGTTTCTAAAGCTAGAATATGTGTAGGCTGTAAGTGGAGTTCAAGTAGAGGATGTCACTTGGAATGTGAGGTAGGATTTGAGGAAAGCTACAGGGGTACCTACACATATGGCAATTAGTCGAGAGCATTTGTGGAGGGCATGTAGCCATAGTTCCACCTTGTCAAGGATCTGTAGATTTCGCTCTAGGAAGATATTAGATGAAGAATAATGCTTTTTGTCTTTCTGGAAGATTCAACTTTGGGTGTTTTCAATTATCACTGTAGTCACAACAACTAATTAATTGCAAATTCATTCTGAATGTGTTCCCATAGGAGTACACGCATCATTTAAAACTGAAAAGCTCCCTGGCCATAAATAAATGGTTGGAGAAATGAGAGAATGCCTTAGATTTATATAGTACTTTATAGTTTTGGAAAGTGTCAAAAAATAAATCAGAAAAGGAATGGCATGCCCATCATTCTTGATCCTCACAACTTTGTGAAAAGGAGGAAAGCAGGATTCAGAAAGGTTAACTGACTTTCCCAAGGTCAACTAACTAAAAAGTTTTCAAGTCAGGGACTACACCTTCAGACTACTCTTCAGTGTAATGATCTTCTGACCTCTGCTCCAATGCACTTACCGTTTCACATGACACTGTGAGGTTAGTATTTTAACTTCACACATTTTGGAGAAGTGCACTCGTTAAAAAGAACATGGCCAGAAAAAGATGGCATTCGGGGTTTTCTGAGTTGGGCTTCTTTTCCCTGGAGGTAAGTGGTCAAATGGGGTGGGAAGAGTCTCCCCATGTTTCTCTCAGTCTCTGTTTCAGGAAAGTGATTACCACAGTTCACGTTACAGGGATGTGTGCCATCACTGGCATCTTCTCAAATGTCAAGACCTTGCATTATAACAGCAGGGTAAGCTTAAAACTCATCACTGAGGGCCTTGTATCTCTGAACACACTTCATATATTAAAAAAGGAAAACTATAATCAAATGTTTATGTTTAAAAACCTTTTTAAATACTCAAACTGAAGAAATAATGTAGAAATTCCAAATGACATGACAATCAGAAATCTTAAAGCTGTGTTAACGGCGACAACCTATTTCATAGATAAACTGGTCGCTAAGCTATAAAACACTTAGAAAAGTTACAATCCCATCTAGGTATTTTTATTTCACTTTTTTTCTATAATTGGGGTTCATTAATTAAGTGTTTCATCCACTAATACAGGCTTTGTGCTCAAACAAAAGAGAATGTCAATGAAGAATAAACTATAATAACACAAAATTCCTGATTTTCATACTCACAAAACATACACTCAACAAAGCACATTTCACAGTGTCAGGGACACACCTCAAGGGTGTCTGGTAGGCAAAGAAGGTGGCTGGAGCCAGAATGCCCTTCAAACTGACATTTTAAAAGAAAACTTGCTCAAATTGTTTAGAAAGGCAAAATAGTCCTTCAAATAGGGCTGTATCTTCTCGGAGACTAAGGACATATTATGCTGGGGTCAGTACAGAGAATGATGAACCTGACCAGAGGACCCAAAATCACATTGCTAAAAGGTGAGTCCTTTTCCCCTTGACGTTGCCTTTACCTTTACTACAGGACAACATGCCCTGTGCAGGGAATACCTACATATTCCTTGAGGTACAAACAGACACATGCCTATGCTTTGTCAAGGACCCAGAGATCTCAGGGACCAACTGCACTGACACCAGGAAGCAAAGGTGGCTAAGGATGAGACAGTGCACCCAGCAGGTGTTGAGGACTATTGTAAGGCATGACACCGTCACTGGAAATCATTTATTTCCTAAAACCAATTACAGAGCATTCAATGTTTACTCCCATAAAAAGCGTTCTCTTACTCTCTTTTATTCCCGTTTGCTTTCTAAACAGGTACAGAAATGGGTGGAACAAAAGATAGCCTTCTGGTGCTTCTGTGTCTGGGGAACTTGACCATCCCTGCAATGCTGCCACAGCCCTGCAGAGAACATCTCCCACAGACAAGACCAAGTTCCTTTGAGACAATGAAACTCAAGGTAACCATCTGCAGAGCATGAACCTTTAATTAAAGGAGGAGGAGAGAGAGGAGGAAAAATTTCAATGCTGTGATTTAATAAAAGCTAAGGGACCTGCTGCCTCTAAATATCTTCTATGGCCACTCTCGTGTAGAAGGACACCGCATCATTTCTGAAAGTCTATAAGTAATAACTTTTCTTTACAAACCCTGGTGAGTGGGGGAAGAAGAAAAGTAAAAGCAACCCAAAGATATCACAGGGCTGGGTACAGAAAGGAGAGAAGGGGAGTGGCTGGAGGGGGGGTAATTAGAACACGGTGCTGGGGAAAGTGTCATAGTCTAGGGAGAAGTTGGTATGTTGTGCAGAAATTATAGTAGAATCATCTAAACCTCATTAGGAAATTAGGGAGGGGGTGGTGACCATTAGTGGAATAAAAATATACAGAGAATAACCCCTCCAACTTAAAAGGGGAAAACTTGAACGAACAGCATCTTTATCAAACGAACAATAATTGAGGAAAATGAAAAAGAAACAAACAATACAAAACATAAAACGATGAAAACAAAAACACTAAGAGAATGAACTGGATTCATGCATTCAAATACAGTTGGGTTAAAAAGCAAAAATCACCGTGGCCAGGTGGCTCAGTTGGTTGGAGCATCGTCCCATGCACTGGAAGGCCATGGGTTTGGGCACATACCTAAGTTCAGGTCCAATCTTCAGTCCGGGAACATACAGGAGGCAAAGGATCGGTGATTCTCACATCAATGTTTCTCTTTCTAGCTCTCTCCCTCTTGCCCACCCTCCCTTCCCTTCTGTCTAAAATCAATAGGCATATCCTTGGGTGAGTATTAAAAAAGAAAAGAAAAAAAAACAGCTATATCTCACTTAAAAAAAACACTTAAAACAACTTGAAAAATAAAAGGGATGAGAAAGAGATATTAGACAATTGTATACCAAAGGAAGTATTCTCCTTAGTAGAGTTTTTTAGTTTATTATACTATATAATACAACAATGTTTACTTTCATAGTAATGTTGAATCCTTGTAGTTGATAAAAATGGAGACTCTAAAACAGTGGTTCTCAAAATGTGATTCTAAGATCTGGGAACTCATAGAAATGGGAACTCTAGGCCTCCACCCCATGCCAACACTAACCTATTAAACCAGACATTCTGAAGTTAGGCCAGAAATCTGTTCCTACCAAGTTCTCCTGGTGATTCTTTAGGAATTACATGAGCCTGTATGTGCATTACTGGTTTCAGGAACCTAAAGCAGCCCTCTGCCGAAGAGACAATGATGTTGCCTGGTAGTATAGTGAGGAAGACCATACCGGGAGCTGGCAATCAAGAAACGGTAAAGAACTTTGAGGGAATATGATTAGCCACTAATATCTGCTCTAGCTCCCCAAGATTTACTTTTTAATAGAGTTAGAGAAAGAAGAACAAAACAAAACCTTGCAATATTCATCTGCTCAAGAAAGTTGTCTAAGACAAGGTTTAAGCAGCCTCAGATTTGAATTCTAGCTCTGTCGTTTATAAATTGAGATGACATTAGGCAAGTAACTTCATTTCTTTAGGCCTCAATTTTTCAATCTGTAAAATGGAGAAAATAATCTCATCTCAGAATGTTTTTGTGTAAATTAAATAAGCTAAAGTAATAAAGTACTTAGCATATTGATAGCACTTAGGCATCTCAAAAAGTGGCAGTTTGTTATAATAATAAATATGACGGCTAGCCCAAAGTTAGTTTATCTAAGTGCCTTATGTTTTTACTTTGAAATCCTCATAACAATATTAGGAGACAAATACCATTATCATCTCTATTTTACAGATGAGTGAAATTAGGCATAACACTAGCTTAAGGTTGCCAGTTGGTAAGTGGCAGAATGAGTTCTACCTAAGCAGGCTGACCCTGAAGCCTGTACAGTTCCTACTAGATAGGTTCCCTCCAAGATGATGCTAATGACGATTACATGGTCTCTCCTATGATCGCCAGTCAAGACATTCAAATTCTACATTCCCACCTTGCTTTCCACCCATATATCCTTGGAAGTTTACTTAAAAGAATGAACTGCCCACCTAGAAGGGTAATAAACCATCAATGCTAGAATTAAGTCTTGTGTTAATGCAAAAGACAACTGAAGATTTGGTCCCATAAATTATCCCTTAATTTATGGGCCATTCAGCCAATGCTTGAGGAAAATTTGTCCTTAGCACTGCACCATGTATTCAATAGCGCATGCCCTTTTACAGCTTCTCCTAACTAGCTAAGATGTATCATCTCATGCCATGGTCATCAGTTGCCTTTTATCATTGCTCTTCCATTGCACCCACCTGCCAAATACGTAGACTTGAATAATTCTCCACTCTGCCTAAGTGCTGCTAAGTGTTGGTAGAAAATTAAACAGCTATTATGTGACAGGCACATAAAGCATTTAGCACATCAGCAAGCACATAGTGAGTGAATGAAAGAAAACATCATCTATTACTGCTTGTCAATTTTATTTCATTCATAATAGTGGCTAGTTTAGACATATTCTTTTTCCTCTCAGCAGATGACCCCCGTATCACTTAAGGATTCTCTCAGCTTCTTGCCACCAAATCAACAGGCTTACTTGCATCCACGCCTACAAGTGTGATTTCCCTCACATAAAGGGGATGGCATATTCTGTTCTCCAGTGTCATTTTTCCCATGGATATTTTGATGGTCTGAACCCCAGATCTTCCTGTCTTTTCAGGATTTCATTATTTCAATAATTCCTTCTTGTTCTTATAGTTCCTGTCAATTTTCTTGAAAATAATTTTCTAAAATCAGCAGAAAATTTTTCTAGTTCTTCATCACCATTCACTCCTCAACCCACTGAACACTAGATTTTATTCTCCAACATCCCCTAATAATTGGTCTTACCAATTTTTTTAAAAAGCTATCATATAATCTGGGAATTTATCTTGCAGAAATTACCCAAAAAATAGAAAACACAGTGATCACAAGATAGTCACTGAAACACATTTCTTAATTCAAAATGTTAAAAGAAAATTACAAGCCCACAGGTAAGAGACTGGTTAAATAAACTACAGTATATCTCTCTAACTAAAACCTATACAACTTTTAAAAATAGATAATTATGAATCAATATAGCAATACAAAATCCTTCTCAAGCCAACATTAATAAGAAGGAACAAAGCTGTTATGAGTATGGTCAGATTACAATAATGGGAAACTTACCATTTGGATGAAAAACAAAAGAGAAACCACAAATATTGTACTGAGTTTTAATGTTTTAGTGTTAGAATTATGATTGATAACTTCCTCTCTATTTGCCAAACTCCCTATAATGTTGTGACATTGTTTTCACAATTTAAAAAAGACAGGCTTATTTTCATAGACCAGACAATTCCTACATAAGTTATGACACATCAGTAAACCTGCCAAGTTTCCTCAGCCTTTCTCACATTTAACAAATGTATTGAGGGACTGTGCAGTTTTAGCCTGAAGATGGCTGGGGGGTAAATATTTTTATCATTTCTAGCTGACATCTCTTAAGCTTCTGTGTGCAGAATCCTCTATTAAGCTTGGGACAAGTCAACAAGTGAATTGAAGTTGACCTTGATTGGCATAAATACCATATTTATCTTTTCAGATATGTAATCAGGAGACAGCTGTCTGGCCACACTTGATTCCTAGCATATCTAAGGTTAATGTAATATCCAAGTTTCAAATCTTGAATATTACAGATAAAATCAGAAGCCCTGTGAAACAGCAGGCCTCATTGACTGTGCCCCATCTTTCAGAAACAGGCTGTAATGCATATTCTTTAATTCTCATATCAGAGAAAATTTAAAGAAAAATATACTACACTTCTCACTGTAACTGAAGAAGTTGGCTTATTTTTTATCCTCAATCGAGGGTATGTTTAGAGAAAGGAAGAGAGAGAGAGAGATTGCCTCCCTCCCTACCGTACAAACCTGCAGCCTAGGTATGTGCCCTGATGGGGAATCAAGTGGCAAAGAAGTGTTTTTAAAAGGCATATGTACCATGTAGTATGATCAATATTTTGATCAATGAAAACATTAAGAAGGGTCAAAGATCGATTACATTAAATATCAACCCATTAAATATAAATACAAGTAAATAAAGTATTTTACACAACATAGCTAACCAAATCATTCAGCCTTTTTTGTCTCCAAGTTTTATCTCATGTATTTTGCAAGGATGGATGGTTTATAGGCAGTCACCTTCAGGGCTCACATTCCCTGGATGTTACTATTCTTTCTCTACATCTACCTATGCAAAAGGGAATGCAAACTTTCACTACTCGCTGTGGCCTCTCATGTTCATCTCAACTCTAGATGAGTGTTGGAGTCAAAGAGACAGTGTGAGGGTAAACAATGTGAAATCAGCTTTTGTCCTGGGCTTTTTCAGATAACATGCACCCAAGGGATGTTCTCATTTATCCCCATTTCTCCAGTTTGCAATGTCCCCATCCCACCCCACTCCCACTCTATCAACATCACTGCCATAATGGGTACAATTTCATTCTCCTCTGCAGTGTTGATGGCAGATAAAAAGTTGAGAACTCCTAATTTAAAAGATCAGAAGAATGTAACTCCTTGAACTACTTAGAGACACCAGCGAGCCTGAACTATGTGTGGAGGATGCAATGTTATAAAAGGAGATTCTAAAACAGTATGAGGAAGATTACAATTAGGTGGAGCTGCTATTACAGTGATGGCAAGCCTATGACACATGAACTCGTTGTTTTGGTTGATTTTTCTTTGTTAAATGGCATTTAAATATATAAAATAAATATCAAAAATATAAGTGTTTTACTATGGTTGCAAATATCAAAAAATTTCTATATGTGACACGGCACCAGAGTTAAGTTAGGGTTTTTCAAAATGCTGACACGCCGCACGGGTCTTCTCTCTAGGAGTTGGCCTGCCCCATTCTACCCCTTTGTGACCTGGGGGTGGGAGAGCCGTTTCTTGCAGGGACAGACTGGTTCCTCTTCACCTGTCAAATAACCAATACGCTAACGTGTCGAGGGAAGTAGCCAGCACCTTCCTGACGTTTGCAGCCTATGGACCTTGATCACGTCCCAAGATCAGGAGAGGTTTGAGGTCTCCGTGCTGTGCCAGGAACAGAAGGGATTCTGCCCCATTGGAGAGTGAGGGACTTGGCAGCAGCCACTGCAAACAGCTGCTCTGAGATTCCCCGCGATAGGAAACCGAGACCCAGGAGGGGTGTGACTCCCCAGAAGGGGCCAGGGCAGGTGAGTGGAACCTCCTCTAGCCCAGTGACGGTGAACCTAAGACACGCGTGTCAGAGGTGACACATGAACTCATTGTTTTGGTTGATTTTTCTTTGTTAAATGGCATTTAAATATATAAAATAAATATCAAAAATATAAGTGTTTTACTATGGTTGCAAATATCAAAAAATTTCTATATGTGACACGGCACCAGAGTTAAGTTAGGGTTTTTCAAAATGCTGACACGCCGAGCTCAAAAGGTTCACCATCACTGTGTTATTAGGATGTTAGAATGTAGGCAATGTTCCTTTAGAAGCCTTCCCTGTAAAGCCATTTACTGTATGTTGTGTTTGTTTGTTTGTTTTCAGTCAGAGAAGTAGTTGGCTAGGAAGCAGACAAAGAAGTTTGTTGAAAGAATATTAGAAGCTTACCAGACAGATGAGAAAATTGGGGTTTCAGCTTAGAAGCTAAGTTTCCAAGAAAGATGTCCAAATTGTCCAGAACCAGTCTTAGGGTCTTTTGCTACTGCTGCCATGTGACCTAGATGCTGAAAGTTATATGGCCTCTGGGAACATGACTCTACTCCCATCACCATGGTCACAGCACCAGTAACACTTCTTCATCAGAATTTAAACTGGCCACAAACACTTGATGTCAAATCCTCGCCTGGAAAATGGATTCACACTACTTACCTCCCAAGCCAAGTCTTGGGTAAATGCATTTTATTTGTAGAGCCATGGTGACGTACCTGTGTTCCACCTGCAAGGGTATTTTCTGGCTTCTATTTTAGGGAGCTCTGACTCACAAGTAAGACATACTCCAATAATTAAAAGAAGATGCTCAACAGTTTGTGGGCAACAGAAGGCATGACAAATACCCATGCTATCATTTTACTATTAACAGTTTTGGTAATTTACTTACGAAAGATTTGTTTTGCTTAAAAGATATAATGAACAACGTAAATTGATGAACAAAAACAGATCCAGAGACAGAAGCATTGATCAGACCTTCAAATTTCAGAGGGAAGGCAGGAGAGGGTGGGGGTTAGGGGAAGAGATCAACCAAAGGCCTTGTATGCATGCATATAAGCATAACCAATGGACACAGACACCAGGGGGTAAGGGGACCAGGAGGGATAAGGACATATGTGTAATACCTTAATCAATAAACAAAAAAAAGAGAGAACAGGTGAGCAAAAAAAATACATAGTTCTATAAACTCACCTGCTTCTGAACAATCTGGTTGTCCTGAAAAGAACTACTCTTTCTTGAGTTCTTTCTGTGTACCAACCAGCACAACGTAATCCATAGACATGATCTTACTTAACCCTAACAGCAGTTATTTACAGGTGAGGTCCAGAAAGTTGGATGACTTGCCCAAGATCACATAGCCAGGAAAACACAGGGTCAAAAATTTTGACCCAGAATGAGGCCTGGTAAGATGTTCAGTATTTCACCTGAATCATCCCTCTCTCTACCCCAGTCACAAGCTCCATGCTGACACCCGGCACATAGTGAGACATTGTCTAAGTAGAATAAAGCACAAGAAGAAACACAAATTCAGAAGAGCAGCATCTGAAGAGATGATTCCAGGATAACTGTGAGACAAACTTGCCATTTTCCAAATTATGTCTGAGCTGTGTGCTTCAAAATGTTTTCTGCTTATGTATCCCTAAAATAATTCTGAATAACTATCTACTCATCCTACATTTTGTAAGTTGATATCTAAAATTTTATAGACATTTAAATAACTAAAATCATGCAACTTCCAACATATTGTAAATATTAATACTTCAAAATAAAAATCTCATCACTTTTCAATGTATCAAATGGAAACTACGTACATAACAATTTTATATACCTCATATTCTATTTTAAACCCACATGAATGAGCTAGCTACTCTTTATCATTGGGAATTTTATCTTTTCCTCTTCTTCTTGAACTCACATTTTCATTTTATTTGTCTCATATAATTTTATTCTAATAAAATATATTTTATCTGGAAAGCATTTTATTAATCTCTTATCATTCTTTTAGCACAAAAAAAGTCTTGGGTTTATTCCTTAGATTTTAAAGTTTATTTTATTCCCAGTGATCCTAAATTTCTAATATTAAAAAATCTGAATAAGTTATCACTAGTAATAAAAAAATGATAAAACTACATAAATACATAAATGTTTGAAATGTTGCTATATCATTATTATATACTACATCTAAGATTTCATTGGATATACATGTGTCTTCAATGAAACAAATGGAGATTTTAAAAAAAATTTTAATATATATTTTTAATTGATATTTAGAGAGAGGACGGGAGACAGATAGGGAGAGAGAAACATCATCGATTGGCTGCCTCCTGCACTATTGGGATTGAACCCCCAACCCTGGCATGTGTCCTGACCCGGAATCAAACTGGTGATCTCTTGGTTCATGGGTCGACGCTCAACCACTGAGCATCAGTGGCTGAGTAAGATTTTTGTTTTAATTGTCCAGGCTTCTATAGGACAGAATGTTAGAATGACTGACTCTTAATAGTCTCAAATTATGTGGTTTTAAGTGGGACTTTATTGCCCTTTATTTTCAAATTTGTTCCTCTGATCTTTACATTTCCTCTTTTAATAGACCGTTCACTTACCCAGGCTCATAGTTACTCTGAGAAAAGAAAATATATCTTTCCCCTCTCAGCACTTCCCACTAACACCCAATTAATTTTCCAGATCTATCTGTTTAGGATCTATGCTTTCTTCTCCTCCGTTGCCTTAAATCTGCCACTACCCTGAATTTCACTGATAGCTACTAACTGGTCTCCCTCTTTCCTTTTTTCTTCCCAGCTAATCTATCTTAATATTGCTAGTCAATCCTGCTTGCCCAAAGAACGCTCAGGTCTTGTAACTGCCCTGCGTTAAAACCTACTATCCTTCCCCCATTATCTAAAATATTCCTTCCAAGTACCTTAGCCCAGACCTGCTTCCTCAAGGCCAATCACAATGTGGCATTAATTTTCCTTTCTATTATTATTTTACTAGAGGCCTAGCAAACGAAATTCGCGGACAGGTATGGTCCCCTAGGCCGGCCCCGACCCCAGATCCCCATACCCCATTGGGCTATCAGAGCCTGCCGGCTGGGAGGGAAAAACCAAGAGGTTGGCGATTCCTGCCCGCTCACTGGCCCCGCCCCCCACTACCGGTCGCCCTGTGTGTGTGAGGTGACCACCGGGGCAATCGGGGTCCTGCTCGCTCACACCTGCCTTAGCCTGGGGCCACCGGTGTCCGCCGCCACCCACTCCCAGTTCCCCATTCCCCATCAGACGATTGGAGCCTGCTGGCTAGGGGGAGGACTGAGAGGTTGGCCAGCAGGCCCCGGTCAGGTGATCAGGGCCTGCAGGCTGGGGGCAGCTCCTGTGTTGAGCGTCTACTGCCTGGTGGTCAGTGTGCATAATATCGACCTGTTGTTCCACTGACTGGTCGATTTGCATTTATGCTTTTATATATATATATAGATGCTGCTTATATATGAGCAATTATGTATCCATGCTTCTCAAACTGAGGACTCATACATTCAGGGCTTTGAGAAACTCACTATGCCATGGGGGATGTCCAGCCACAGGACTGTGGCATCTTCTTGAAAACAATTAAGACTTTTTTTTATATTAAAACAAATATACTAGTATAGAATAAAATGAAAACTTTGTAGGAATTATTAGGGAAAAGGGTCAGGCTTTAAAGAAATGTAAATTATGTAACTGGTTATCTCTGGCTACACTAAGTTCCTCTTGGCCACTGTATACTCCCAGGAAAGTTTTAAGAATTATTCTTGAATGTTAAAGCTCCTTGTTAAAATCATCATTTAAATTATTTTAAAATATCGTTATTTAATCATCTTTTACTCCATCTGTATACCACTCACTCTCCCTGCTTCTTTTGAACACACCTATGCCATTCTTTCCCCTAAAATACATGTATTTTATAAACACACTATAAAATTCTAGCTACTTCAAGGCTCAGATTTAAAAGTTGACTCTGCCCTAGCTGCTTTGGCTTAATGGATAGAGCGTCGGCCTGTGGACTGAAGGGTCCTAGGTTTGATACCAGTCAGGGCACATACCTGGGTTGCGGGCTCAATCCCCAGTGGGAGGCATACAGGAGGCAGCCTATCAATGGTTCTCTCTCATCACTGATGTTTCTATCCCTCTCTCCCTCTCCCTTTCTCTCTGAAATCAATAAGAATATATTTTTAAAAAATAAAATAAAAGTTAACCCTTCCATGGAGGCTTAGAGAATCACACATACTCTCCTCTCACACCCTCTAAAAAGTAATCCTCTGGCTTCTTCCTCTCAGGCTTATTTAAACAGTAATGTACTTGACAGCAAGATCTATATCTAAATAAGTGCGCTGCTCTGATCCTCCAAGAGTGTCTAACCTAACAGGTGCTCAATAAATAGTTGAACCTCCAAGAGTGTCTAACCTAACAGGTGCTCAATAAATAGTTGCAGGGTTGGCTGTGTGGCTCAGATGATTAGGGAGTTGTCCTGTACACCAAAAGATTGTGGGTTTGATTCCCAATCAGAGCACATACCTAGGTTGTGGGTTCAATCTCCCATCAGTGTATACAGGAGGCAACCAATCAATATTACTCTCTCACATCCATGTTTCTCTTTCTCTCTCTCCCTTCCTTTTCTCTAAAAAAAAAATCAATAAAAACATATCCTCAGGTAAGGACTAAAAAACAATTTAAAAATAAATTAAAAAATAAATAGTTGAATGACTAAAGGAATGAATAAAGCATCACTGTGTCCAGGAATCATCATGAAGTTCCTTTTGCTTTGTCTTATAAGCCTCTGATCCCTTTTACTGAGAACATGTATAAAAGATATGCCCGCTTCTAGTCAGGGTAGCAGCCTATGGCCCACTCAGAATCACTGAAAAGTGATTCTCCTGGTACAATTTAATATTTAGTTCTAAACCCGAACATTTTCCCAAATCTTTTCATAGGTCAATAGTATAACTAGAAGACTCGCTTCAATTGTCAGTATGCCACCTTCAAAGAAATGCATAGAGTTTTTGATGTCATTTTTTAAAAGTGACTATATCTAATATAAAAAATGCTGAATTATTTACTAAAGCTTGAATCTTATAAATGTGTAAAAGAGACATTAGTGTAGGGTGCCTTTGCAGCACAGCTGCTAGGTCATTATCAAAAATATGGGTCTAACAGATGGAGAGAAACTAGAATTAAACCTGCAGGTATTTCTTGTTCTTTCTCAAGTCATGTTTATTTTAATTAAATTAGGGAAAAGAAAGTCTCATTTCTTAAAGGGAGAAATCCTAGTGGACTTTCATCTCCCTACTATTTCTTTCCCTGCAGAATTTTGAATGGGGGCAGTGTGAGGTGGGAGGAGAGGAAAGCCTGTGGCATTTTATGATTGGAATGAATAACTTTTAAAAGGAATGATGCATTTCTTTTTTTTTCCATAAATGTTTAATAGATTATGCTATATGAGCCATTAAAATAAGAGTCTTCAAGTCAGAGGTAAAATGTAGAGAGAAACAGAAAATCAAATCAGGTATCAAACTAATTAGAATCAATTAGTTCTTGCCAATAAATCCCGTGTTTGTGTCTGATGCATTATAAACCACATTGTTTTTAAAAAGTAATTATCCAATTATCATAGCAAGAATGAATTTATAGACATTTTGACCCACTTGTGGAAAACAGATTTACAGACACCCATTTCCTCTGATGTCAAGAAACTTAATCTTACCAATTCAAAGTAAATTTAGTTCCTTCTGGCTTTAATTCCACTCCATCTAGATAAATAGCTGTCAGTTCAATATTTTTCCTCCTCATTATTCTTTCCTTCTTGCCAAGGGGAGAGAATGAGAGGATGACCTACATTTCCAGCAATCCCTATATTTTATTTTTCAATAATCACTGTTGTGAAGAACTACTTAAATAACAAAAACACGTGTCAGAAATTGTTATAAGTACTTTTAAAATTGTCTGCCCATTTTACAGATTAGGAAACTGAAGAACAAAGAGGTTAAGTTACTTCATCTTAACTAGCTCTCACAGCATGCCCAGATCTCACAGCTAGTAAGGATTTAAAACTCGGCTTTAGGAAAGAGGCTTTTGATCCCCCATGGCTGAAACTTCAGAAGCTCCCTCTACTGGCTGGTGACAAATTCTGGGCAAACTCTGCATCCTCCATTCTTTACCTATCTAAAGGGAAAAAGTGTGTCGATAAATAGCTGCTAAGATATTTTCATATGCCAAACCGGTTTTGCTCAATGGATAGAGCATCGGCCTGCAGACTGAAAGGTCCCAGGTTCGATTCCAGTCAAGGGCACGTACCTTGGTTGCGGGCACATCCCCAGTAGGAGGTGTGCAGGAGGCGGCTGGTCGATGTTTCTCTCTCATCGATATTTCTAACTCTCTATCCCTCTCCCTTCCTCTCTGTAAAAAATCAATAAAATATATTTTTTTTAAAAAAGATATTTTCATAGGTTGAAAATAGTTTGGGATATTCAAATCTATGTAGGCATTTCTATTTATTATTATTATTATTATTATTATTAATTAAAGTAACCTGCTTCTAAGGAAAATATGATTTCTATATCTCAAGAAATGGTGAATATAGAAATACCTACTTGCAAGTTTCTCTTAATTTTTCCCTTCAAATACATATACCATTAAGAAACTTTGAAGTACTAGGAATAGAGGCAAGGTGTCCAGTATAAGTAGAATAAGGATATAGGTCTCAGGAGAAAGAGAACGTGTGTGCTACTCCTAAAGAGGTAATAAGATTCAAGAAGGGTGTTACATGATGCTTCAAATAAGTGGGACCACAGACAGCCTGGCATAGATCTCCAGGTCACAATCACAGCACAGAGAGAAGAAAAGTACCAGGATTTAAGAGAACATGTGGACAGAAGCAAGAAACATCTCACCAGTCATCAATGTTGACACACTATCAGTTAGCTTGAGCTGCTATAACAAAATACCATCATCAACTGAGTGGCTTAAATAACAGACAATTATTTCTCACAATTCGGAGGCTGAGAAGTACAAGATTAAGATGTCAGCAAAATCAGTTCCTGGTGAGAGATTCTCTTCCTGGCTTGCAGATACCACCTTCTCAATGTGTCGTAACATTGAGGGGAGGAGGAGAGAAAGAGAGAGTGTGGCCCAATGTGGATCAGTGATTGAGCTTCAACCTATGAATTCAGGTATCAATTCCTGTCAGGGCACATGCTCAGGTTGAGTGCCTGATCCCCAATAGGGGGCGTGCAAGAGGCAGCTGATCAATGATTCTCTCTCATCACTGATATTTCTAACTCTCCTTTTCCCTTCCTCCCTGAAATCAATAAAAATATACTGATTTTAAAAAAAGAAAAGAGAGACATTGAGCTTCAACCTATGAATTCAGGTATCAATTCCTGTCAGGGCACATGCTCAGGTTGAGTGCCTGATCCCCAGTAGGGGGCGTGCAAGAGGCAGCTGATCAATGATTCTCTCTCATCACTGATATTTCTAACTCTCCTTTTCCCTTCCTCCCTGAAATCAATAAAAATATACTGATTTAAAAAAAAGAAAAGAGTGACTATAAGAGAAAGAGAGAGAGAGAGCACTCTAGTCTCTCTACCTCTTTTTATAAGGACACAATTACTATTATGAGGGCCCCCACACTCATGACCTCATTTAAACCCAATTATCTCCCAAAGACCCTACCTTGAAATATCATCACACAGGAATTTTGTGGGGGCACAAACATTCAGTCCATAATACGGATGTCCTTTTATGATAATACTTTATCTCTACGAAAGGCCCCAGATTCATGTTCAAACTCAAGGAAGAAAGAGAAATTCTGAGAAAAAAGAAAGAAAGTTTCCCATAATCACACCAAGAAGGTCCTCAGAATTTGGTTTTGAGTCCATTCACTGAAAAATAAAGACATGAAACATTGCATTGACACTCAAGTGTGTAGATTGGGAGTCATCCCATTTGAAGATGATTATATGTGCATAAATGGCAAGAAAATAGAGAAAGACTATCTATGAAGAAGGATTGTTTCCAGAGATAAAACTTATTTTCTCCAGTATTTATAAATCACTAGAGGCCCAGTGCACGAATTCGTGCACTGGTGGGCTCCAGCCAGTCCACCCTAATGGGGGCTACTAGAGGCAGGCTGGCTAGGGTACGGGGGCATGGGCAGGGCTGGCCAGGGCAAGGGGTGGTTTGCCAGCCAGCCCCAACCCCAAATGGGGTGGGGGTGCCTGCTCCAGGGAGGGGCTGGCTGGGGCAAGGGGTCGCAGGCATTCCAGTCATTCCACCGTTCAGTTGATATGCATATTATCCCTTTATTATATAGGATAGCCAACTAGGAAAATATATTGAAGAGAAAATTTATTGACATTTTCACATTACGCAGCTATCACTTATCATTTAGTCATGATTAACCAAGACCAGTGATAGTGATCTAACATTATAATGGGAAAATTGGTAATCTGAAAGTTTTGACTTAATAATCAATATTTACACATCCCAGGAACATTTTAAATTCGTTATGGTTTGGCAGAAATGGTCTCTTTGGAAACGTATCTTTATAGTGTGAATTGCCTCCAATGTGAATGATAAGTAAATTAAATGAAGCTGGTTAAGGCACCATTTGGGTTAAACACACAC
>NW_006300104.1:1616735-1630636 GCF_000327345.1 Myotis davidii | reverse complement strand
GGAAATTCTTATTCTGCCAACTGCATGATGCAACTGGAAACGTGATTCATCGGACCACATGTCTTTTTTCCAATGCTCGACTGTCCAGTCCTTGTGTTCCTGTGTGAATTGGAGACGTTTTATCTTGGTAACTGCAGACAGCAAAGTTGTTCAAACAGGCCTTCGGCTTCCATATTCCATATGATGCAGTGTACGGCTAGGAAGAGAGCAAACATGAGGTGGTCATAATAATCTGGCCACTCAGTGTATATATGAACAGTGACTGTAGATCAGGGGTCCTCAAACTATGGCCCGCAGGCCACATGCAAATACAATTATTGTATTTGTTCCCGTTTTGTTTTTTTACTTCAAAATAGGATATGTGCAGTGTGCACAGGAATTTGTTCATAGTTTTTTTTTTAAAAACTATAGTCCGGCCCTCTAACGGTCTGAGGGACAGTGAACTGGCCCCCTGTTTAAAAAGTTTGAGGACCCCTACTGTAGGAGATGAATTCAATAGCTATCAACAGAGGGATCAAATATCAAAAGATCAAATATTGTTCCCAAATAGAATTTACTATAAATCAGAAGGAATTAGTGTAGAATTCCCATTCCCATTTAGGGAAAGGAAAAATGCAGACAAAATATCCATAAGAATATAAATGTTAAAAGTTAATTCTTTGGATCTCAGCTATTTATTTATTTATTTAGTTATTTACCATTAAAGGTTTGGTTTTTATTACTTTCTCCCATGAACAATGAAACTCTAAATTAGTAACCTCAGTTAATCAGCCAGGGTGACACAATTACAGCAAACAAGGAAAAAATATCTAAGTGGCCTCCCAGCTCTGTCATGCTAACAAATGTATGAGTTTTGTTAGGCTTTTGACATGTTAAGGGAAAAAAGCAACTGTGTTTGTCCTACCTGCTTTCAGGAACTTCAAATGAAAACACTGGATCAGACACATCTAAGAAAGAAAGAAATTTTATAACAAAATCAATGTAGCTTTGCCTATTCCCTTTCAGTTTACTTAAATATCCTTTATGAATCCTCCATATATAAGTTAGCCTACTTAGTTAACTATTATCAGAAAAAAAATCTTTAAATATTTCTTAATCTAAGAATGTTGTCAGCCAATCCACTTCGGAGTTGAGTACTGAAGAAGAAATTAAAATAATCATAAATTTTTAAATTAAAAAATTCAAGTTTTATTTCATCCTTGATCCCCTGGTTTTAAATGTTGCAACAAGGTGTGTGTGTGTGTGTGTGTGTGTGTGTGTGTGTGTGTGTGTGCGCGTGTGTGCGTGTGTGAACGTTTAGGATGGAGAGAGTTCATGCACCGACCTGTAGATGAACAGAACAATGGGAACAGCAGAGATGACTGGTTTTGCTTGAATTGCTTCAATTAAAGTCAGACCCTATGCCTATAGGTTCAGCGGCTTGGCTCCCCGTTCTAACAACATCCTTCTTCTGACGTCAGCATTTTGTTTTCTAGCGGAAGCATTCCGCTGAGATTTGATGCATCTCATCCACACCAGTCCATCTCCTATGTTAAACGCACTATTAGGAAAGGTTTGCAACGTCTGAAAACTGGAAGGGGCTGTGTATAGGCTATTCCAGCAGCTTAGCTATTGCACTGGCACATCTCCAGTTTCTCTGCTAAATACATAATTAAATCTCACGGTCGACATGGTGTGATTCATTCCCATAAAGTGTGAAAACAAACAACTGTGCATGCGCTGTCCCCAATTTCAAATTCAAAACAAAAATATCCTGGAATCTTCTATTTCCCTTAAGCTCCAAATGTAATTAGACCGTTTTTAAAGACAAGTAGTCTTCCAGTTTCCATGTGTTAAATCCAATCTGTCAGCTACAAATGGGGGGGACAAACGGCTGCAAAATGTAACATCTTGGTTTCCTCTCTTTATAGTTAAGTGCTCAAAATGACTTTTTTCCCCTAGAATTACCAAAATGCCATTGCTCTCTCAGGCAGTGCCTTTGTTTATTTACCAGTTTACAGCCAAGAGCAAATGTTCTGAAGTAAGTAATCAGACCCTCAGAGTGCTGTTGACTAATGCAAACTTACAAACGGCAGCAATGTAACAGAGGACAGCCGTGACGCTGGCTTTGGCTCCATTCCATGCCCTAAGCCACGGGAAATGTAAAGGAGATGCCCAGCACCTCTCCACGGACGTCACCACTGTGTTCTTTAGGAGGGCACCAATTATTTTCATTCCTCCCAATAAATTTCATATATAATGAAGTAGATTCTTTCCACTGATTCTCACAAGAAATTCAGTACATGCGGAGCTAGAGTAAATGTTTGTCACAAGTAGATGTTTATAGTACATTTGTTATTAGTAGAGATCAAAATAACTCAGTTAATATTTCAAGAAATGAGTGAAGTCATCTATAATAATAAAAGTGTAATATGCTAATTAGACCGGATAGCCAAACTTCCTTTCATATGTCCTTCTGAATGACCTTCTGAATGACCTTCTGGGCGACCTTCCAGACAACCTTCCAGACAACCTTCCAGAGGAAGCCAGGGATGCAAGGAAGGCGACCTTCCAGACAACCTTCCAGACAACCTTCCAGAGGAAGCCGGGGATGCGAGGACCGAGGCAAGCTGCCACAGCTGCGAGGGCCAAGCCTCTTGCATGAACTTCATGCATCGGGCCTCTAGTAAGGTTATAATTCTCTTTTTATTAAATATTAATTTTGTGGCACATGTCTAAAATTAATAATCCAAGTAACCTGAATATAGATTTGAGCTAACATATGAATATAAATTCATAGAGGTTAAGTATATTTATGCAAATGTGTTTCATCTATACACATGGCACATATATACAGCTGTTCAATTACCAACAATTTTCTATCTCATTAAGTCTGCCGTTTTTCATATCTGACTCTATTCTACTATGTTATATACCTGATTATGCTATATTATGCTTATATACTTTTTTACATACTATTATATGCTTTCTCATACTATAATTATATACTTTCTTTATACTTTTGCCATACCACATAAGTTATTTTCTAAAACATGGTATATGCATCCCTGACTCTATAATTCTGCAAATTATGTTCCCTCAGCTGAGCATGCTATTCCACAAACTGTCAAAACACCTCCCTGGTATTTCACAGCCCAATTCAAATGTCACTGACACTTAAATATTTGTTACCTCCTAACCCCTCGGAGTATATTTTGTTTCACTAGTTGCACTGGTACAATTTTTTGATTTACTGGTATGTGCACTGATATATATTTTTTTCTCTCCACCTATTAAAACTGTTAAGAGTTATGATAAGAATTATGTCTCATTCATTTTTAAAATCATTTGAAAGCCAAAAGCAGAATTTTAAAGACAGTCAAAGAAATGTATGAGATAACATCTCTAGCATGTTCATTGTAGAAAATGTTTTCAAGTACAGAGGAGTAAAATAAGAACATTTAAGACTATCTGCAATCCATGTTAATATTATATATGCTTCCTGTCTTTTTTGCCTTGTATGTACAAATAACATAAATTCATTCTGTACTTGTAAAAATATTGTCTATTTTAGAACCTACCACATATATTATGACTGAATATGTCATTGTGACTTTTTCTATATGCTACACACATTTTATATAATATTCATTATACAGATACAATGTAACTTAGACAATCTTCTACTGTGAAATATTTTTACTGTTTTTTATTTTTCTGTCTTCAACTTTCCTATCTTCAAACTTTTTTGATAATGCTAAAGAACAAAATTTTTAGAATAAATTAGAAAAATCTTAACTAGATTTATTTAATGATTCAAGAATCTGGCAGCATCCAATCTAGCAGAGAGAAAAGAGCTCCAAGGAGCTGTACAAAATGAAAGACATTTATAGGCAGAAGGGAGCAGGAACAAGGAAGTTGCACAAGACAAAAAAGTGGATTGGTTATTGCAAGCTTACTTTCCTTAAGGCAGCGATTCTCAACCTGTGGGTCGCGACTCCTTTGGCGGTCGAAAGACCCTTTCATAGGGGTCGCCTAAAACCATCCTGAATATCAGATATTTACATAATGATTCATAACAGTAGCAACATTACAGTTATGAAGTAGCAACGAAAATAATTTTATGGTTGGGTCACAACATGAGGAACTGTATTTAAAGGGCCAGAAGGTTGAGAACCACTGCCTTAAAGGATGGTAGGGGCCTAATAGGCAAATTATCTGACTGGTTTAAGATTCCATTTCTGGAAGAGTTGAAACTGTATGGTTTGACAATGTGGGGCCTAGCATAAGCAATTCCATTTTGGGCCTGTTGTCTTGTTTTTAACAGTAACATAGATAAATTTTTCCACCTCTAGTGGTAATTCCATTGCTTGAAATTGTAGAAATTATCATGGTCTCTCCATGGACTCACAGACTCAGTGGTCTGCCTATTTTCACTCCTGGTCTTCCTTAGGACATTCCCAACTGAGCACACAGAGTGTTCCTGTCACCTGTCAAATCATGTCTCCCATCTACTCAAATCATCCAATGTCTCCTGCTTTCCTCAGAGTAAAAGCCAAAGTCCTAATAAGAGACTAGAAGGCTCTATTTGCACCAGCACTCCTATTCTTCCCCCCCTCATTATGTTTCTGATCCAGTTTATTCTTTTCCCCCTCTCCCAACATGCTGCACACACACTGGCCTCTGCTCTCCCTCAAATCTACCAGCTCTTCCACACGTTACTTTCCCAGCTGGTGCCCCCAGACCTAAGTAAAAACCATCACCTTTGAACTCCATTTTGCAATAAGGTCATTAAAGTATATTCACTTTCTCCCCTGTTTTCACATCTTTACTGAAATAGCAACTACTACTCAGTGAGGCTTAAAAATCAGTCTCTCTTAAAGCCCACTGTATCTTTTCCATAGACTTTTCACTATTGGGCATATTTAATTTTTTTAGTGTCCTTCTTCCCCAACTGTGGACTCTGTGTCATAAGAGTAGAGTGTCCTCTGCTCTAGAATTGTGTATCTGACACATAATTTGTACATAATAATCACTGGTTTAATAAGTAGATATTATGATGAGTAGACTAGCTAAATATTTGCCTTCAATTCAAGGTTATTTCTTATCAATTTCTCTTTATACTCAAAATAATTTGAAGCTTGTCTCTTTATCTCTAAAAATTCTGTAGTCTTTGGCACATTGAATACTCACAGCTTAGCAGACTATTTGCAAATGCACCTACACACTTGTGCCCCACCCATAGTAGCTGTATATTTCTTAAGTATCAGCTGTGTTTGCTTCCAAATCTTTGTGTGTCTATAGCACTTTGTTATAATTACACAACTTAAATATCTGCAACAGACTATAGAACTGATAATGCCATTGAAGGTATTTCTAAGACCCAGTAAAGGCAAATTGCTACAAAAAAAAGATGTAAAAATAAACAAAATATTGGTAAAATAACTGAAAATGTAGAAAAAGGCTGCACTGATTGCTTTAAAACTGTTTTAATTACTTAAAAGCTACCCCCCAAAATACCTGAAAATTCTAGATGATTAAATATGATTGTGATTTATGTAAGTAAATCATAGAGAACTTGAATCATCAAAAATATATGCAAATAAAAGACCTTTGCCCATGTCAAGACATACATTTATGTGTTTGAAGCTAAAATAAAATGTTAAAGCATAATTATAGATATTTATATAAGTACATACATAGATATAAATGTACTTTTTAAATAGTCACCTTTATTATTTGACTGACTAACCACCAATATTAATAGTAATAATAAATTCATGCAATCTTTCTGCCTCTCAGTTTTCTTATCAACAAAATGGAGAAAATACTAGGTGTGTTGCCTCCAAGGAAGATGAATAAAATAAAGTTACATGTCACAAAGTGCCCTGAAAAGCTATTAAAGATGTAAGCTGCTGTTATAATTAAATGGACTTAAGGAAAAACTGAAAGTAATAAAAGACACCTTTCCTTCCTCATTCCCCTCAGACATATTCTTTTCTGGAATTATCAAGGCATTTTCATATAATGCTGTTCTAAACTTGAAAATTCAAATGCATCAGACATTCCAAGCATAACTGGAACAAATTCAAATGAACATCAGATTTCCATTTAAATCCAATTTCACTCACTTTCTCCTTTTCTGTCTCAAAACACTTTTACCTCTTATAACTGAGCTCATCTCTCAAGAGTCAAGGAACTCACTTGGGTCAGCTTCCTACCTGGGGCAGCAGCCATCTTCAAGGGTCTTCATCTATGTCTGCATACCAAGGAGATTCCCACAGCAGAGCCCTGGCAGTTTGCTGAGATCAGTCCTGAGCTGCTCCATGAATCCAAATGACCTGAAACAATAGGACTGCAGGTAAGAAAAAAAAGGGCCAAGGTGTCTACGAATCCAGCCATTCCAACCTTTCCCTCCATCACCTGAACTTAACAGGTGGCATTCAGACCCCACCCGGCTGGGTAGCAACTCTGCCATCCCTCCATGCATGAGAGCCATCTGTCTATATAAAACCCTAATATGCAAATAGAATGAATGGCAGAACAACCAAACAACTGAACAACCGGTCACTATGACGTTCCCTGACCACCAGGGGGCACATGCAGAACATGGCGGGCATCAGCAGCAGAGCACAGAACATGGTGGGATGGTAGAGCAGATAAGCGGGAGCGCCAGACCAAGGCAGGGTGCTGGTCGCTGTCATCAGGGCGAGCCTCTGGTGGTTACTGAAAATTCTTTGATCCCATGCACCAAGGTCCCACCTGGCACTCGCACCTATTGCTGGCACCGATCCTGATCGCCCTCAAGGCTTCTCCACCTCCCCCTGCTCCTGAGGGACTATCGGGCCAGCAGCTGCCTCTTGCACCTGCTGCTGGCAACGGCCCCGCTCACATCCACTGCCGGTGCTGGAGCCACTGCTCGCACACACTGCCGGCGCTGGAGCCACTGCTCGCACCTGCTGCCAGTGCCCAGCACCAGTCCTGATTACTCAGTGCCATCAGCAGGTGCGAGCAGCAGCTGCCAGCCTCGATTGCCCCTGAGGGCTTCTCCACCTCCCCTTGCTCCTGAGGGGCAATCGGGCAGCAGCCACCGCTTGCACTTGCTGCTGGCACCAGCCCTAATCACTCCATGCTGTCAGTGGGTGCAAGCGGGCCTGGCACCATCAGTGCATGAGAGCAGTGGCGGTGGAAGCGGGGCTGCCGGCAGACAGGGGACCAGGGGTCGCAGCAGGAGGGGACAGCGGGGGTGAAGAGGACGGGTTGAGACCCACTCCTGTGCCCACCGCAGCCTCGCAGCCCAGAGTTCCTTTAAAGGTGCATGAATTTGTGCACTGGGCCCTTAGTTTCATCAATAATGTGACAATGATACCATAAGATGCATTTAGGTTCTGGTTCAAGAAAATGGAAATGGTTCAACAATTTTTCCAAAGTCTACAACAGGAGAAGCAACAGAATTAGTGGGCAGAGCATGGACTTTGGGTTCAAATCTTTACTACTCAGCTGTTGTGATTTTGTGCAAATTACTTAAATTCTCTTAGTTTCAGTTTCCTCATTTCTAAAACATGCATAAAATGCCTACCTCAGGAGGCCAATGTGGCCCAGTGGTTGAGCACTGATCCATGAACCAGGAGGTCATGGTTCTATTCCCAGTCAGGGCTTATGCCGAGGGTTGCCTGCCCGATCCCCAGTAGGAGGCATGCAAGAGACAGCCAACTGATGTTTCTCTCTCATCATGTTTCTATCTCTCTATCCCTCTCCCAGTCTCTCTCTCTAAAAATCAATAAAAACATTTTTTTAAAATGCCTAGAGTGAGGGGCTTTGGCTTTATTTCATAATTAAAAATAGTTTATTTAAAGCATCCATTTGCCAGGACATATAAAGTGAGTAGATATTTAAAGGTAAGACAGACTTCGGCTATTTCAGACTTACTATGGAGAAGTTTCTCTTCTTTCAGATAAAAAGAAATGATGTTTCTGTAATCTAAAGAGAACTTCGTGCATTCTCTTTTGACACTTTGTCACACGCCAGGGTTCACTTACATATGGGAACAACATGCTTCCTGCCAGGGTCAGGGAAGCAGAGGCAGCTATTAGAAAAATATCTTAAATAATAGAACAGCACATGAGTGATAGCCATACAAATTTCATGTTCTTAACCTTAACTCTGTTCGCAGCATTCCACAAGCCATAGATGTCCAATTTTGTCTCATTTCATTTTCCAGTTCTTTCTTTGGACTAAAGACATTTCAATGAATCAAGTTTTGAATAAAATAATCCCTAAAAAATATTTCAATAAGCCTGATACATTTATGTATTGTAAATAACATGCTCCTTAATAATTATAATAGAACATTTCCTAAGTGATGTGTCCCTTTTCAAACTATCTCTAAATAGATGTCAATGAAATTAATTCAAAAATATAAACAAATAATTATAACCATATATAGTAAGTACATTCAATAACATAATTATATACATAGTCTTAATAGATGTTTTCTAACTAAGTAGCTTAATAGATATGTTTTCTAACTAATGTTTTCTAACTAAGTAAATTCAAACACCTTTAAGTAACTAATCTATAATAATAAAAGCATAATATGCTAAATAGACTGTACAGCCAGACGACCTTCCAGATGAAGCCGGGGCTACGAGGGCTGAGCCCCTTGCACGAACTTTGTGCATCAAGCCTCTAGTTGAATATAAGAACTTACCATTTTACCTTTATTCCAGAGACAAAAACTGTTTCCAAAAATGTTTTCCAAGAAGAAATGTCTTCTTTTTTGGAGTAGGAGTTTAATTTTTAAAAGACGCAAGCAAATCATATGCCAAATGAGAGAAAAAAAATGATTGATTCAAAGGACTTTTGTGTTTTACATATGCTATTTAATAGACTTTTGTATTATAGCTAAAGATAATCATTTCTCATCATCTTTATCAGAAATCCAGAAGGCCCAATCACATGCAGAACTGGTAATTGAGCTATTAAATTGGGTGGTGGTCATCCCTTCAGGGGAATGCATCTTTGTCAAATCCTTAAATCCTCCCTCCCCTCCAGGTTCCTAAATTCCCTCTGTGACACATTCCTTTTTAGGGTGTTGAGAATTTCATGAGCAGCCCTGATTTTCAACTTGCTAGAAAATGTATTAAGCCTAGAGGACATTCAATAAACATTCTATTAATATATACGATATATAAAAAGAAACTAGACTTTGGAGAAATAGAACTTTTATTTTTTAATCTTCACCCAAGGATATGTTTTTATTAATTTTAGAGGGAGGGAGGGGGAGAGGGAGAGGGAGAGAAACATCGATCAGTTGCCTCCTATAAGGGCCCCAACTGGGGATGGAACCCACAATCTAGGTATGTGCCCTGACTGGAAATCAAACACGTGGCCAGGGTGAGAAACAGAACTTTTAAACATTCTAGTAAAGCATTCTTGTGTTTTGAACAAGGAAGAACTCAGACATCGGGTAATGGTAACCGTAAGGCTCATGTGAAGAATGTTAATCCTCTAAAAGAAATTTATAGCTGCCTTCAGGTTTAACAATTAAAAGTTCTTTTGAACATTTTGCATAGTTCTTTAAATAAATTTTGAAGCTTTTAAGGGGTTCACAGTTATAAGGATTTCTTCAGAGTAAAGATACAACCAGCCTCGAATCTTCTAAAGGATAAAGCTAAACTCCAATAGTTTGAACTGCCCTTTTCTGGGAAATACCACTGAGAAAAAGAGTGGCTGCCATGTGTGTTTGCAGACTGGACCCTAAAGACCATGCATCATCACTGAGAAGTAAAATACAAAGTGTCTAGATAAAATTATTGATTCCTTCAGTATATACATATCAAAAACTTAGTAATAAGCCAAGTTAGATGTATTATTATCTCCTAGCCTCAGCAATCAACATCGCATGCAAATTTTTAGGGTACTATTTACAGGTAAACTAGTGAAAGTATGAAGAATGACACTCAATGTTCCCCATTCATTTCAAATTAATTCATCTTTAAGAAAAACAAAAATTTCCAATGCATAAAGCCCTTATTTTGAGGACACGATGTGTGCTAAATTTCTTCAGTTAGGTATGATCTGAATGATTTAGACTGTTATCTATTCTTCTAAGGTCCAGATCAAATACCACTTCCTTCAAAAAGCTTTTTCTGAAACAATCATCTCTGTCCCCATATATGTTATGGGGACACTCCCAGTGTTCAGAGCCAAGTAATAGATGCAAAATTGATTTGTATTAAAATGTATATATATACTGTATATATGTATGTGTGTATGTGTGTGTATACATATATATATACATACACACACACACATATATATATATAGTACATATATATCTCTCTTTTCTGCATGCTATTACTTTTTGATCATTTGCTAAGTGATGTACATAAAGATAAAGCATTAATAAAATTATAATGGAAGTATATGCTTCAGTTTACATACATGATCTTAGTAATGTATAGAAAAATTACACAGCTATATGGCAGCAAATATTAGGTGCTTGCCTCTGTCTTAAAACAGAGAAGTATTACTGTTTTAAAGAGTCTAAGAGAAAAGCCCACAACCTTGCAGTGAATGCATTCAGTTCCTTAGCAGTTCTCACTAAGTGTTCAAAAACCCCACACAAAACAATAAACCTCCTCAAGAATGACATTTTCTTAGACACTGTTGGACCCCCAGTGTTCAGAGCCAAGTAATAGATGCAAAATTGACTTGTATTAAAAAAATTAAAGTAATATATTATTTCATTTAAATGTTAAACAATACTAATAGAATAAATTATTTTTATCATCATTTATTTATAAACAAAGCAACAGAAATAAAATCATTAATTGTTTGAGAAAATGCAGACAGGAATTGAAGAGATTCAAAACAAGCCTTCCAGGTGCTAAACCTTGATCTAAGCTACTCCTCCATGCCTCCTATTATAATAATCATCACTTCTTTCTTTTTTTCTTTCTATTAGTCACATGAGAAGGAATCATATCTTTGTTCCCCTATTGTATGGGACCTTACACATGGTAAGCATCAGTAAATACTGCTAAATTACTGTATGAATTAATGAATCATCAACTCCAATGCATTCAGTAGCAAATTTTCTAATATCATATAAATAATAACACGAAAATAACTAATATTTTTGAACTCTAACTGTTGCAGGCTCTTTTTATTTTAATTATACTTCTTATTTTGAAATCATGGTAGATTCACATGCAACTGTAAGAAATAATAGAGCGATCCTATGACCCATTACCCACTTTCTCACAATGCTAACTTCTTGCAAACCATAGTGCAATGTTACAACCAGCATACTGACATTGCGATAGTCAAGATACAGCACCTTTCCATCATAAGTGTCCCTAATGTTGTTTGGTTTTTTTAAAGCCACATACACACCATTACTACCACCCCATCCCATGTGTCAAACAAGATTTATCTAAGTTGTTGCATGTATCTATAGTTCATTCTTGTTTATTGCTGAATAATATCCCATGACATAAGTTTATCTAAGTTTTATTTTTGTTTTTACCATCTAGGTTTGTATTAAGCATGTCTCTTTATTATGATATTTTGGCATCTTAAGGATCCTGGGAAAACTGCTTCCCAACCCCCAGGGCTGGCCAATTTCTAGAGATGTTAAACATCCACCTGCCCATACCCTCACACGCATACCTTCTCTCTCAGGCTTTTAAACCCCACGCCAAGATTCCCTGGTCCTAGTCGCTCCAGGACCAGATACCAGGCAACTCAAGTCAGCACAGCCCTTACACCCGGCACCCACTGCAATTACTCCAATTAGCCAATCCTAAACCTTCCTGCCTGGCTGCCTCTCCTCTTTTTCCTGCAGAAACAATGATAAAGACTCTATTTCCTTCCCACTCCCTCTGCCTCCAGACAAACCCCTGGAGGGACTCGCCTCGCAGGACCTCTGAACCCTTCCTGATGCCGGGCTACCCCGCCGCTGGGCACAGGCATGCGCAGAGCTCACCTGCTCATCGGGCTAGGGCAGCCCAGGCCGTTCAGCCTGTAGGTCCGGCCTGGCCAAACCACCTGGGTATCTTCTTGTGCCAAGGGGCTGTTACCCCAAAAGACGATGGAATGCTGCAACCAAAGTGGCAACAGCCAGCCTCCCTTCAGTCCTGCTGCTGATGGGCTTCTGGGCCTCAGGGACCGGGGCGCCCACGTGTCTCTCATTCCAGGACACCCCAGTCCCACCAGGCAAGACTTTCAAGTTCCTGGCGCAGGTTCCAGGTGTGGCCTTAGACACCGGCAGGTGCCTGGTGTCCCCCAGGAGCCGGCAGTAGTGACACAGCCGCTCCTAGGCCGGGTGCAGGGACCCCGCTGGCCCACATCTCCTGTCGCTGCAGAGCGAGACTCAGGATAGACGCATGCGCAGTGCGCGCTCCAGCACCAGGACCCCCGCAGCCTGTGACTCCAGGGAGTCCCATTGCAGGATATTTCAGGCCATTCTCTCCCTACCCAGCTGTGGCAGTGTATTCAGGTTCCCCCCAGATCTGCCTTCAGGCGCCACTGGTTAGGTTCGCGCTGGGAATTAGATGCCTTGGGTCCCCAGGAGCCCGCACCAGAGGGCCTTCCTCTTAGGACCTTAGAACTCTTCCAGGTCCCTGGGCGCCCTGAACACCACAGCACGCGCATGCGCAGTCTTCATTCCGCAGGCCTAGGGCGGCCTGGGTCCTCCAAGACTGTGGGTCCATGCACTGGCCTAAATCACCTGGGCAGTCTCCTGGGGGAAGGGGGACCCCTCTGCAATACCTTCTGATATTGGGGTAGCAAAAGCATATCTTCATGGCATGGTATGCTCCCTCCTCTTGGGAAGTGTGAGTCACAAATTAACTTTTGATGGCGGTTATCTCCTGATCTGTTGGTCTTAACTTACCTGAATAACAGATAAATTTACATTTTAAAATAAGGTATTTTTAATTTGGGGCTGTTATAGATAAAGTTTCTATGATCATTTGTGAATAGGTTTTTGTTTTTGTTTTGTAACATATTTTATTGATTTTTTTTACAGAGAGGAAGGGAGAGGGATAGAGAGTTAGAAACATCAATGAGAGAGAATCATCAATCAGCTGCCTCCTGCACACCCCCTAACTGGGGATGCTCCCTTGACCAGAATCTAACCTGGGACCCTTCAGTCCACAGGCTGACGCTCTATCCACTGAGCCAAACCAGCAAGGGCCATTTGTGGATTCTTGTATGTGACCTGACCTTGTATGTGCCCTGATTAAGGATAAAACCTGCAACCTTGGCTTATGAGGATGAGGCTCTAACCAAATGAGCTGCTCTGGACCAGGCCCTATGAAATCAGAATTTTTGTGAATGGGGTATAGGCAGCTCTTGCTTATCAAGATGTTCAGATTCTTGATTTACATTAGAGAACCACTACCTATGGAAGGTCTTGTCTATATCTAAAATTGTATTGTTTTCACAGACAAGAGACAGAAAGAAGATCCCATCTATAAGGTGAAGTCAATTGCCAGGAACATGGTCGATGGCTTTTTTGATGATTTGACAGAAAAAAATGTTATAAATAAGGATGAGTTACAAAGGTTGGGAGAAGGATTAGACATCATTGTGAACAAGACTGAAAGTCTACTTGAGGATATCACTGAGAAAACTCAAATGACAGGAAAAATACTTATGGACCGTATCTTCAACCCCAGGAAACTACTGAGTTTGAGTGAGTATCTCAGACCAAGGTGCCAGTAACTAGTTCTTTATCTACTCTCATTACACGCTTTTTCTTTTCTTATTTCTATTCACGTGTGGAGCATGAATTGTCCACATATCTGGTACCTTCTTTGCCTGATTTTCTCATTTAATATTTCAAAATGCCCTCATCTACTCCTGTTCCTGTTCCAACAACTCCAATCACTTTACACTGATGCACATTTTAT
>NW_006300104.1:1611094-1616482 GCF_000327345.1 Myotis davidii | reverse complement strand
ATATCAGCCTGCGGACTGAAAGGTCCCAGGTTCAATTCCGGCCAAGGGCACATGCCCAGGTTGCAGGCTCGATCCCCAGTAGGGGACGTGCAGGAGGCAACAGATCGATGATTCTCTCTCATCACTGATGTTTCTATCTCTCTCCCTCTCCCTTCCTCTCTGAAATCAATACAAAATATATTTTTAAAAATAAAATAAAAGCCATGAACTCTCTTCCCTCTCATCCTTCAATCTCCAGTTGAACCCAACTGGAAGCCAAAGGACCAGAGAGACTTTTGAAGTAAGCCTCTGAGGGCAAAAAGTGGGCAAAGAAAGAGAATGGATCTGATAGAGTAACCGAGAAATATCCAGCATAATAAGTGCAGCAAAATTTCTTTACAAAGTGATTGTGTTATTTTATACTCCCAGGAATATTAAGTATATGGGATTCCATGTCCTCATCAACGCTTTACTTTTAGGCATTTTACTTTTTGCTAATCTGATGAATGTGAAATGATATACCATTTAAATGAGCATTACCCTTATGTCTTTTGTAAATGAACATCTTTTCTTATGCGTATTAGCTATTAGTATTTCCTCCTCTATGAATTCTTCCTCAAATATTTTGTCCATTTTTCTTGTTAACTGTCTTTTTTTAAACATAATTCCAATGACTTCTTCTAAGTTTTTCTCTACTTCAATTTGATTGAAAAATGGTCCACTTCTTATTCTTCCAAATGTACTCAATTCAACTTCTGGCATTCCCCAGTCTTAACTGCATAATGTCTACATTTTTCCAGGTCCTCGTGGCAGAATCTGAACACTATGTGTCAGTTATCCAAAATGATCCCATTGACATTAGCAATTTCTTCTATGTCCTAAATCAATTATACAAAAATGAGAACTAGTGTGTGCTTTTACTCAAATGTATATACTCTCCAGGAAAGTGAACTATTTTCCATAAAGGAAATAAGAATCTATTTGAAGGAACAGAAAAAGGAAGAGGGAGAGGAGAAAGAGGAGGAAAGGAGAAGGAGGAGGAGCAAGTGAGAACTTCAAACACTCCCATTGAGATGGAAGGACATATTTCATCTAAATTGCTAAATTTATCGGTACAGAGCAGTGATGGGGAACCTATGACACGTGTGTCAGAGGTGACACGCGAACTCATTTTTTTAGTTGATTTTTCTTTGTTAAATGGCACTTAAATATATGAAATAAATATCAAAAATATGTCTTTGTTTTACTATGGTTGCAAATATCAAAAAGATTTCTATATGTGATACGGCACCAGAGTTAAGTTAGGGTTTTTCAAAATGCTGACACGCTGAGCTCAAAAGGTTCACCATCACTGATATAGAGGGTTCACAGTGTCCTTTTATAATCTTTTTGATGTCTGTAGACCCTATCGTTACAACCCTTCATTGAATGTTCATAGTAGAAATCTGCTTTTTTTCTTTTTTTCTTGATGAATCTTAAGAAGATTTTTTATCATTTTTTTAGTCTTCACAAGAAACAAATTGTTGACTTCATTGATTTTCTGTATTGTTTATTTACTATTTCACTGCCTCAACCTGTTGGTACTCATTGAATAGAGGTGATGTTAAGCTTCTTAGGTTATATTTGTTTGGAGGCATGTTATTAATATAACTATTCTAGAAATTGTATGAAATTGTTGGAAATCTGATGTATCTCGGTATAATGTTATCAGTCATAACTCCAGTTATTATCTTAAAATGTTGTATATGCAGAAATAATCAAATTTTTCTAGGCAATTCCATTTGTAATTAACTCTCATCAGATCATTAACAATGGATACATTTAAGTCTTTTGTCATTTACAGACAGTTATTGTTTTATTCTGATGATTTTTCAAAAGTAAGGTTCATGGAAAGGACCCGATAAAGTACTCTTGACTACTGACTCCTTTGCTGAATTACAAGGTGTTGAACCTTGGATGCATATTTCACAACTGAAGAAGGCTCCACCTGACATCTGGCCCCATGAGAAAAGCTGAAGACCTTAAATTGAATTTGACCAGGAAGAGAAGAAGCCAACATCATGGCAGACTGCTTCCTCCCAAGACCTTTATGATTTCTTTGTCCACCTTTTACTTTGCTCTGGCCTGGAAAGATATTGCCATTTTGTTTACATATCTTGTGCTACAGTAAAGGGTGGTAATCTAACCTCCAAATGACTGTTGAATTCGCCACTTGCTGGTGAACTTGTAGTTCTACCCAATACAAGCTTCTCCCTGATTTCCAATGCCTCAGTTTCTCCAGGTAAAACTCAGCCCTATATTTATTATGTCAGGCTCCTTAATCTTCTGCTTCTATTTTCCTGCCTCTGGTTAAAACTCCCAATGCAAGGAAACTTGCATGCAGGGTCAGTACAAAAAAGACACAAGGCCAGCATAACCAGAATAAAACCACATTTATGATCTACAGACCCTTAAATTTTACTGGCCTCCATGGCTATCACCTTTCCCAAGCTACAGACTGAAATAGGAATTACCAGGAGGAATACATGATACAAAATTTGCTTCCTCTGGCAGATTCCCCACTTCCTTGGCTAGGTGTAAGTACAAATGAAGCTGTGATCAGAAACCTCTTATTAATTCTTGAAGATACTGCAGAATCTGTTACTAAAGCAATAACTGGCCAACAAAAAGTTTCTAGACCACAGGGGTGGGCAAACTTTTTGACTCGAGGGCCACAATGGGTTCTTAAACTGGACCGGAGGGCCGGAACAAAAACATGGATGGAGTGTTTGTGTGAACTAATATAAATTCAAAGTAAACATCATTACATAAAAGGGTACGGTCTTTTTTTTTTTTTTTTAGTTTTATTCATTTCAAAGGGGCCGGATCTGGCCCTCAGGCCGTAGTTTGCCCACGGCTGTTCTAGACTCTTTAACCAAAGTTGTTCTGGATAATAGGGAAGCCCTTGATTACCTTTCAGCTAGGAGGTGTTTGTGCTATGGTATGGCCAACACCGCTTGCTGCACATGGATTGCAATTTCTTTTTTTTTTTTTTAATATATTTATTGATTTTTTACAGAGAGGAAGGGAGAGAGAGAGAGAGCTAGAAACATCGATGAGAGAGAAACATCGATCAGCTGCCTCCTGCACATCCCCCACCGGGGATGTGCCCGCAACCCAGGCACATGCCCCCGACCGTAATCGAACCCGGGACCTTTCAGTCCGCAGGCCGACGCTCCATCCACTGAGCCAAACCGGTTTCGGCGGATTGCAATTTCTGGGGAAGTTGAGTCTTAGCTACATAAGATTACTGAACAAGCCAGCTGGCTTAAGAAAGTGACTTTGACAATGAGGTCTTTCTTTGATTGATTTGATTCTGATTGATTTGAATCTTGGGGATTATGACTCTGAAGTAAATTACAGACATTGAGAGTTATCCTGCCTATTATGATAATTATAGTAGTTTCCCTGGTGCACTGTATTATCTCAAAAGCCTTAAGTGCATGTTAGTAGCATCTCACCACCAAGCAAATGATCTCCCTAAGACTAGAATGTCAGAAAACGATAGAAGAGAGTGACTGACTTAAAGAATATAAACTCAGTGTCATGACCTGTCAATACCACACAGAGAATCAACAAAATTATAAATAAATAAATAGATACTGTGAGAACTCCAGAGTGGTAGCTGGGAATAGCACCAATGCCTTAAATTTTGATCACAACTCTCATTTAGGCTGAGAATCTGACCCAAATGAGGGAATTGTTAAAAACAAGGCAACATATCCAAAATAGAGCCACGTATGCTAAGCCCTAGGCCACCAAACTGAGACCTAATTTAATTACAGCTTTGGCTTTCCCAGAAATAGAATCTTAAGCCAGTCAATCAGGCATCACCTGATCGGCACTTGTACGTAATATGCTTAATACACCTGCCATCCCCTAAAGAAAAGTGACCTTGCAATAACCAAACCACTTTCTTGTGCAGTATAACTTCCTTCTTCCTGCTCCCTTCTACCTATAAAAGATATTTTATTTTATATAGCTCCTCAAAGCTCCTTTCTATGTGCTGGATTGGATGCTGCCGGATTTATGAATTGTTGAAGAAAGCCAGTAAGATCTTTGGAATTTACTGAGTTGTTTATTTTTGAACAGAGTTAAAACAGTGATTGTTTCTAGGAGCTGAAAGTTAATGGAGAAGGGTCATGAGAGAACTTCCTGGGATGATGGAAATATGTTGTTTCTTGATAGTGATATGGGTTAAATGATTAATGTGCATTTTTCAATACACATGAAATGTATACTTTATTATGGTACATTTCACAACATGTAAATTAAACTTCAATTTTAAAAATGTATGTGTTTTGAATGTGTCATTCAAAAAAAAGAACATGAGCTTAAAGTAATTACAAAGGTGTATGCTAGCCTGAAAGCCGTGTATTTGCTGGAAGAACACATTTAGGCTTCTTAGCTTTGTTGTTTTGCATTTGGACTCCTAATTTCATGTAAAGTCTCTTGAATTGACCTTTTGAAATGCATAATACATTGAAAACAAATTTTCAGAATCAGGTTCAAAAAGATCAGAATAAATTATTTCAATGTTGAAGCTAAAATGCATATACTCCAGCCATAGAGATATATCCAATTATAAAATTTGAGTTATAAATTTGTTTTAAAATTTTTGGTCACCAAAGTGAAAAGGGAAACACAATCAATTATATAACCTTCAATATCTAGCTTTTTAAAAAGTCCAGTTTGACACGGGGAGCAAAGGTTTTTCTAGCATTTACTCTTGTTAGAGGAAGGAAAAAAGAATGAAAAGACCAAAGAAAGAAGACTCCCGTGTCTTGTAAGAAATTTAGCAGTAAGCTAATGGACTCTGGCTCTAAAATTGTAAGATAGGCAAACACACTGATTTCCCAGTAGGTAAAGATATAAAGCAAATATCATCTGACTGATGGGGGAGGGAAAAAGAGAGGGAGATGAAAAGAGTTCTAGGAATGAATAGGGAATATCCAGTAATATCACCTTTTCTAGATTCTATTTGTCCAAGAATGCAGCAAATGCATGTGTCTTCTATACCTACAGAGGATACTTAAGGGAAAAACATGTTCAAAATCCTGTTGGCCCAAGTCCTGTATTTAGAGGGATAATCCTAAATCATGTGCAGTATATACATATTGCAATATCAATAATAATCCTATATAATAAAAGAGAAAAATGGTAATTGGCGTACAACGATACCCTTTTCATTGGCTAATCAGGGCTATATGCAAATTAACTGCCAACTCAGATGGCAGTTAACTGACAACAAGATGGCGGTTAATTTGCATATGTAGGCACATGCAGGGAGGCAAAAAGGAAAGCAGGAAGAAGCCCCCTGCCACTGACAGTGATCGGAAACCCAGGGAGGAGCTAGGAGCTGGGGGGCAG
>NW_006300104.1:1578887-1610548 GCF_000327345.1 Myotis davidii | reverse complement strand
CACTCCCCCTCACCCCCACCCAGTGCACGAATTTCGTGCCCCAGGCCCCTAGTAAAAGCATAATATGCTAATTAGACTGGACATCGTTCCGGACAAAGCCCGGGCTGCAGCTGCCACAGCTGTGAGGGAGGGATCGAGCCTGCCATTGAAGCTGCCACCGCTGCCACCACGGCTGCGAAGGCCTACTCTTGCACGAATTTCATGCATCAGGCCTCTAATATATATAGCCCAGAACTCTATAAGCTTAGTGAGCCCCCCAGGTGATTCTGATAGGTGATACTAAGACTACACTTATAACTAGTTATAGGGTCATAGGGTCACAAATTCCAGTGCTAGATAGGCAGGAAGGTCATGCCAATGAGAGAATTAGGTCCAAAAGACCCTTGATAGTTGGGGATGGCAGCAGAGGAACTGCTACCTAGAGAACATGTGCCTCATCTGAAGACACTTAAGCACCTATAGCTGCATATGGGGCATGTAAGTCCAATGTTGCTAGACCTTCTGAGTTTGAAAAGACACTTACATATGCACATTTATGTAAAATATCCTAAATTCTTATTGTTTGTTTGTTTGTTGTTGTTAATGAGGCAATTGATATATTTAAAATAAGGCAAAACCAAACATGTAGGTGTGGCCAAAGTACAACATCTAGCCAAATACAGCCTATGTATAGTTCATTAATTTGCAAACTTTGCTCTTGATATTGGTAGCATTCCATATATTCTGTCTTTCAGATAGTGATCAGCCTAAGTATCAAGAAATTGCTAAATCATGGTCAACAAAATTTTCCTTCTGGTGATAGAATTGCCCACTTATTATAGTTAATGAAGAAGATCTATAACCATGTTATTTGATAATTTAGTTGTATATCTAGCTTTTTTCTACACAAATTATAATCCTCTCTAACTTTCAACTCGAAAGATCACCAACCTCTGCACTGGGATGGGTAACACGAATACGAAAAGTCAGGCCCCATACATTTTAAAGCTCGCTTCTCGCACACATGCCCTTCTTTCCCTCCCAGTTGGGTTGTCTTAGTAACTCCACCTCATCGGAGATCCATTCCATAAGAATCTTTTATCAGGTTAAGAAAGTAGGTCAAACAATTTCCAGAATGATATTATTTATCCTCTCAAGAGAAATAACCTCACATTTTTATGTAAATGTGTACCCTCATTAAATTGTGAGGATGCAAACATACGCATATTAACAATTTTACCTATTTACAAAGGCTTCCAAACTGAAGGGTCACGTTAGTTATAACTTGTCCATCTTAGAAATCTATAAACAAGAGACCCCCCCATTCCAAAGAAATAGTAAAGTTTTATTATTTTAATCTGTAATATACTCACAGATATGGGAATTATCTTGATTGATACACATACCCCATTTTATAAAATATATGGAGGATCAGGCAAGAGAAGTTGAAAAGGGATACACAACACACTAGTGAAATGTGGTGTTTTTTTTCTTTTACTTTTTTTTCCCTTTATATCCTCATGGACTTAAAAACATATGCACCTTCATTACCTGACTTGGAATCCCCTAATGTCCATTCCTAGGATAGCAAAACATCGTCATTATTAGTATTAATAACTATTTCTGTATGCTAGGCTTTTGATGATATAGGGTCCTCTTCCCTGTGCATTAGTAATAAAAAGATAAAATAGTTTAAGCAGGTCATAACTCATTCTCAGGATAGAATTCAAAGGCAGTTTTATAATTTATACATAAAAAAATCTTGAGGTCTTAATATATTATGGGAAAGATTATTAAAGCTCACCAGAGCTCTGGCTGGGTGGCTCAGCTGGTTGGAGCATCATCCTGTCACCAAAAGGTTATGAGTTCTATTCCCAATCAGGGCACATACCTAGGTTTTTGGTTTGATCCCCAGTCAGGGTGCATACCAGAATACCAGAGGCAAGCAATGGAAGTTTCTCTCACATTTATGTTTCTCTCTCTCTCTCTCTCTCTCTCTCTCTCTCTCTCTCTCTCTCTCTCTCTCTCTCCATCCCCCCTTCCCTTCCTAAAAGAAAAAGAAAAAAGGAAAACAACATATATTCTGGTGAGGATTTTAAAAAAATTAAAACAAACACCTCACCAAATATTCTATGTACTTCTCTGTGTTTCCCAGGCTCCCTTGCAGTTAAGTTGGGTCCATAGCCTAGTTTTGACCAGAGCATGTGCCATTTGGGGGCTAAGACAGTTAAAAGTGAGCATTTCACCATCTTACCTATCTTCTCCCAGGGAAACATTGGAGAGCATCCACTCTTAATAGCAGGGCTGAAGAGGGAGGAGGGCCTTTATTGTGTTAAGGCACTGAAACTTCAGAGTGTACCACAACCACAGCATAATCTATTTAATCCTGATTAAGGTAAGTATAATATAAGCTAAAGAAGATATGGGGAATAAAAAGATATATAAACCAGGAGCAAAAAATGAAGGAATGAGTATACAAGCTGGGGTCTTTGGAAGAACTGGGTACAAAATCAGAGAAGTCAAAACCTATCACCAAGACCATGATGTAAAAATGATGTTCACACCATGCTGGGAGGTCAGGATGTAATTCAGCGGTTCTCAGCCTGTGGGTGCAACCCCTTTGGGGGTCGAATGACCCTTTCACAGGGGTCGTCTAAGACCATCAGAAAACACATATTGAATATATAATTACATATTGTTTTTGTGATTAATCACTATGCTTTAGTTATGTTCAATTTGTAACAATGAAAATACGTTCTGCATATCAGATATTTACATTATGATTCATAACAGTAGCAAAATTACAGTTATGAAGTAGCAATGAAAGTAATTTTATGGTTGGGGGTCACCACAACATGAGGAACTGTATTAAAGGGTCATGGCATTAGGAAGGTTGAGAACCACTGATGTAATTGGTAGAAAAAAGAAAGTGAAGACTAAATAGAAGATTCAAAGGAATTTTCTGAAAATTGCCTGCAATGATGGTATTTTTCATTGGTACCAGGTTCAGAATTAGGAGAATGGGTCAGACTCCTTTCAAGACACAAGATTAAAAAGAATCAGTCATGAGCTGAAAAAGAGGGATTGGGAGATTATTCCATTACAGAAGTAAAATAAAAACATGCCCATACCGTATATATATGTGTGTATGTGTATATATATGTATAATATATATATTATATGTATATATAATATATATATGTATATATAATATATATATATACTATATATGTATATATTATATATATATATACTAATAAAAGCCTATGTGGTCGTTAAGTCCTCACACAGTGATACCCTTACACCGCAACAAGTGATCGCCAGGAGGCTGCGGGTGCACGCGGGTGGACGGGACTGTGTGCGTGCACAGGTGGACCGGAGCTTGACGCTGTGTGCGCGGCGTGGAGTCGGGGCCCTGCAGCTCCGTGCGAGGCCTGGGGTCCCACAGCTCCGTGTGGTGAAGCCTAGGGGTCCTGTGGCTCTGGGCAGTGGGGAGGCGGGACCCCTGGCTCAGGCCTACCTCTTTGGGGCAATCCATCCAGGAGCACCGGGTGGGGCCTTCCTCTTTGGGGCGATTGATCATGAGGCCTCTGCACTGTGAGAGGGCACAGGCCAGACTGGGGGACCCCACATCCCTGGTGCACCAGGCCTCTAGTGTGTGAGTGTGTGTGTGTGTGTGTGTGTGTGTGTGTGTGTGTGTATAGGACCATTGGGAGGGAATGAAATGAGAGCACCATCAAGGCAGTGCAGTAGAATAAACACAAGCATGGATTCTGGTACCACATTATATCGGTTTAAATCCACGTTCTAGTATTAACTCTGTGTGACCTCAGACAAGTTGTTTAATCTCTCTGAGCTTCGTGTCCCTAACCTAGGAAATGAGATTTCTAATACAACTGCAGTAGACCTTCATCAAGACTAATTGAGTTCATTGCACAGAGCACCAGCACAGCATCTAACATCAAGTGCTGCACAAACATTTCCAATTATTTCCCTATCAATCTTGATAACAAAAGTCACTTTTAATAAGTCATAAAATGCATCAACTTTGATGATACTAAATAGGTATAGAATTAAATTTAAGACAATTCACTGCATTGAAGGCTATTATTTACTTTTTCAAGTTGAGTGAAATACTTTCATAGGCACTGAGTTCCCAGAATACTTCATGTTTCTTCTTCAGTTTTCAAATGACTCACTACTTACAAAGTCTTTATTTTTTTATGTGGAAGAGAAAGAAAAATGTCTAATTCATTTCTATCTCATGGCTTGAGTATCCTAAGATCACAATTTAAATAATTATACTATAATGGCAAGCTATTATTTAGCTCAGTAATGTTAAATATTTTCATTCAAAATGTGGAAAATATAGACAGTGATAAGTGATTATCTTATCTGATTTCCATCCCATATTTGTAAAATAATTTGACAACAATGAGTCCAACAAGAATAAAGATACATGAAACTAAGGAAGTCTGCAACATATATTTCATTTTTCATGAACATCAAATTATCCGTAACATAAGAAATTTGAGTTTGTTATATTTTTCCTTCTACTATGGTGATTATTCTATCTTGGCATTGTTTGTCTGAAAAATTATAACTACTATTTTAAAAAACTAAAGGAAGAGGGTGCCTCACAAGCATTCCCTCAATTATAATATTTTTATCACTCTTTTCATTCATTAATAATGGGGATATTTAGGCTCCCAGTTAACAATCACTAGAAACTGCAGTACCTTGTGTAGAAGATGCATCATTCAAATTACAAATTGATGTAATGAATTCTAATGAATCCTTTCCTCCTACATTGAAGCTTAATCCCTATTCAAAGTAGATTAGTTAGTATTTAAATTTATCTTAGGATCAAGAGTGATTAGTTGTCTATCATAAATAGAAATCCCATGAAACTCATGGTTCTTTATCACATACAAGACTGAGAGTGAGCTATTTGTACTTGCCAATGATGCCTGTTCCTGAAATGTTCTGCAGTTAAATGCAGCTGAGAGAGAATGAGGTCCACTTGTACAGAAAGAGTATTCTCTAAGAAATGAAACAGCTGCATGCTAATGGTTTGCTAAATTCTTATTATCTGCACCCGCATTGACTGCTCAGCTTTAGAATGTGTGACTCTAAGTCTCCTTTGCCTGAAAGATTTTCTAAGGAGCTGTTGAAAACATTACAGCTCCTGAAAGAGTTAGCTAAGTTTGACGTTTGACTGAAATGAATATCCCCGAGATATGGCTTAGAAATTAGAGTTGCTGTTTTCTGTGGTTTTGTTTATGTCCTCTCAGGATAGGTGTAGGAGTGAATTAGATTTTAGGATACATATGTTGCAAACTCAGAGATACCAGAATAATCAGTCATTGACATCCAAATGCCATACTTCCTTGGAACTACATTCTGCTTCTGGGATCACTGATAAAATATCGAGGTAGATAAAAGTTGCTTTTCAATGTCTCAAAATAAAAAGTCAAAGCTTGTCCTAGCAGGTTCGGCTCGATGGACTGAAGGGTCCCAGGTTCGATTCTGGTCAAGGGCACATGCCTGGGTTGTGGGCTCAATCCCCAGTGGGGGGCGTGCAGGAGGCAGCCAATCAGTGATTCTCTCTCATCATTGATGTTTCTATCCCTCTCTCCCTCTTCCTTCCTCTTTGAAATCAATAAAAATATATTTTTTAAAAAATAATATAGAATAAAAAGTCAAGCCTTTCCTCCAAATCATCCCGGGCTTCCCTTAATAAGCACAATGGAAATGTCTTCCCCTGGACACACATAAACCTATCTCCATGGTACTTTTAGTTTCATTGAATTTACTAGTTTTTAAAACTAGATTATTTTTTTTCCTATAGAAATACAAAATGTTAATAGTGGTTATTTTAGGAAGTATGATTGGTAGGATGCCATGGCAGAAGTTCTCTTTTTCAGATATTTTCTCCATTGTATTTGCTTTAGATGCATGTTCATGTGAACTAGAAAAGCTCTACTCTTTAGGTTGCCAACATATCCATCTTTCTCTGTGTAACTAAATCTCCTGATTTGAGAAGAAAATTCTTTCTTTCTCCAGAAAAATAGGTCTTGTATATTTTTTATGTACTTGATAATCTTTTTTATTTTTACATATAATTTTATACATGCTTCTAGTATGAGGATCTAAATCCAGGCTTTCTTTTCCCTCCAATGTTTCTACTATTATTGTACTAGTAATTGGGAGAAATGGGGACCTGGAATTTTTATTTTCAATTTTAATTTATTTAAATTTATTTAATTATTATTACATGTATAATGTAAAACCCACTCAACATATGCATTTTTCAACTTATTCTTTTTGAGGACTAGTGGATATATCCTTCTTTAAGACATTCATGATTTGTGACTAAGCTTAACATCCCCTTATCCATACTCTCCACAATTTTATAAACACCAATATCTTTTCTTAGCCATTATTTTTGCAATAGCTGGGTCACCCACATATAGCACAGTGTTTCTTAATAGTGGCAGTATTGGCATTTTGGAGTAGGTAATGCTACATTGAAAAGAATTCACCTGTGTCTTATATGATATTTAATAGCAGCCCTGGCCTCCGCCCACTAGGTGCCAGTAGCACCTCCCAAGTTGTGATGATCAAAAATATCTTCAGACATGGCCTAATTTCCCATTGAGAACTGGTACAGCAGTCTATGTTTTATTAGGTATATGGATTATTAGCTGTAATCCAAACATTATTCATTTAAAGCAAGCTGTGCAGAGATTAGTATTTCATCTTGAAGACAGCAATACTAAGGTTTAAAAGTTATTTTTAAATTAATTAATATTGTTTTAACCACTGGAAACCTACAAGCAAATTTTAGGATGACAACTCAATAATCAACTAAAAGAATGGCTGATATAATCACTAATATGTATATCATCCTAAATAACGTTTTGGAAAACTTAGAGAGATAGATGGAATATGTTTAAGGAAGTAAATTTAACTCATCAAGGAAGGTGAGGGGTCTGTTGTCTTGTAAGTAAACAAACTGACTTGTATATTACCTGTCAACTAAATGCAACATGGAGCCAGGTCACTTCAGGGTGCTAGACTTCGGCGTATTGCTATATTGTAGTTATTAGGAGCCATTTCAGAAATTTAAATAGGGATGCTGACCTGAACTGCACCAGGAGTTGTCTATTCCCTTCCAAAATATAAGCAAACATGGGATTGTAAATTGCACCAACCCATTATATTAAAATTATTCACTGCTTAATTCTGCCAAAGAGCAAGTCATAGCAAAAGGCAAAGTACTGTGTCAAGCTTTCATTAAGCTTCTAGTTCCCCTAATTAACACAAGAAACTGCTTCCCTTCTCCTTTGTCCAAATTCCTCTGTGGGGTTGGAGATGGGCCATTCCTGGGAGGTAGAGCCATGGAAGGTGGCCAGGAGACAGACAGACTACATGTTAACATGCAGGGAAGTCAGAGGAAAACTAAGATCACAAAGGGAAGGGATTTTTTAAAACAAAGAAATCATTGTAGAGTGTAAGGTCTGAGGGATAGTGGTCGTACATTAACTGTAGAAGGAGTAAAGAAGTCCAAATCAGATAGATCCACAACACACCAGACTACAGAGGGAGAATCAGGGCTGTAAAGGCAGAGTGAACATTAGAGACTCACTTCTTTGTATCTCTGGTTATGTAATCATGAAGTGAATTTAATAGCTGAAAAAATCTTCAGCATTATCTTTCTGTATGCAAGTTAATCTATACCTAATCTTCATTCTACCTCAATATCTGACACACACAAAAAAGATTACACTCACAGGGGTTCTTAATCTAAAACAGAATTCAGGGAGTCCAGGTACTTAGATAGGGGAAAATTACATCCTTATGTTCATTAACCTCTGAAAGTTATCATTTCCCTTACCTATGCCTGTGGCAAGCAACAGAATCACAGTCATATTGGGGTTCATGGGTTTCCCCAGGCTGCCACAGTGGTCTATGGCACACCAAATTTAAGGACACCAAATATAGTAAATGCTAGTGGGAAACCACGGCCCCAGGGTATAGGAAGGATGTAGGCTTTACAACAAATACGTTATTTAATAAGAGAAACTACAGAAACACTGACTTCCGTCAATATTCAGCAGTTATTTCTTCTGACTTTCTAGTCATATGATAGTCATATTCAAATTCGATGTTAAAATGTTTTTAAAATATGCAAATATATGGCCCTGGAACTTGCCCTAACCAGCTTCTAGCTACTCCACCCACACAGTCCAACCTTAACCCTATGAGTCTCTTAAGAACTCAGTCACAATGCTTTTAGTAACAGCATGAAGCATCATTTATTCGTCCAACTTCTCAGAAGGGAAGCCCTTCATTGTTAAGCTATTTTTTTTTTATTTTTTTGGTTCTTTGGAGGGTGGGGAGCCTGAGCCATCTCAGAGATGAGCTCCATTCATAAAGTGCGTGTTGGGGATCCTTGAGTTATTTTCAGTGCCAGAAAGATCTAGTGTGTGTGTTCTATTTCCCCCTGAGAAGTTTGCAAAATTAGCTGAAGTGACAGGATCCTTTGCTTTTGGATAGAATTACACCAACTCAGTATGATGATCTCCTGCATCAAATAATCCACTTAGCAGTTATAGTATGCCTGTGATTTTTTTAAATGATAAAATTCACTAGTTAGCACTCAATACATGCAACTTTTTGTGAAGGTCATGGGAGATTTGGATGATGAAATGGTTGAAAATATTGGCCTCTATGGCTTTTCAGGAGTTTCGAGGAACACTCATTGATTTCACCTTCAAATTCCAACATGTAATTAAAAGCTTAGCTACAGTTAAAAAAAATGTGGAAGAGATAATACATTATTTTTAAAAATCTAAATCAAAAGTTTGAGACAATGGTTAGTGGGATAGGAGTAGGGTAGAGCAGGGTTCTGGAGGAATCCTGGGATCCTGTAGTGCTCAATGAGGTAGGAGAGAGAGAAGATACATAACAGAAATGTTAGGAGTACAAAATCCAACTCTGATATGTCACAGATATGCAGAGGGCCAATCATGCAGTGGGAGAGTTAAAGTAATTATCTCTCTCCTGGTTTGAACAAAAAGGTTTCCTCTAGAGATGCATCATGTTAGTTGCATAAATTACTTCAGCCTGGCTACATGGTAATACATGAGCTCCACAGCTGGCTTTGCTACTGCTAGATGTTATGGATTATCCTGTCTTTTGACCAGGTATTACTAGAGCTTTCCTCAGCAACCCACATGTGATTAATGAGATGAGAAGGTAAAATGCCCCACTTGCTATAGCAGCCCTGGAAATAGAATTAATGAGAGCAAAAGAAGGAGAGAGAGAAAGACCAAGGGAGAGAGAGAGAGGACTCCTGCAGCAATTTCCATGTACTACACAAGGCAGATCAGCTGCTTATTTGGCTTGGCATCTAATGATCCTGTTGGTGAATGTGTTAGTGCCTTCTGAATTACTGTACAAGGAACAGCCAATTAAAGTTATATACTCCTAAAATAATTACCATGCACACCAAGAAACTGTACCCAACTGTAGGACTGTAATCTTAGGAGGATAAAAACCTGATTCTCATTACTCCATATTTAAGCAAAATAAATCAATGATAAAAATTAAAAAGAAAAATTCCATCTGTGAGAGTGCGTTAAAAGGAAGTTCTCTTGATACAGAGTATAGACCAGTGGCCCCCAACCTTTTTTTTTTTGACCATGCCCCACCTAAACATGTGTACAATCCTGATGACCCCATGACATATAATTCTTATTATTCAAAAGGAAGCCTAAAAGGCCATTAACTGGGTCTAAACAAGCTTCCAAACAACATGGCATCCATGAAAGAGAAAAATAAAAGAAGGAGAGTTGAAATATTGAGGAAGAAATCACTAAGAAATTGTTAAAAGTAATAATAATAATAGGAAGTGATATGAAAAATAGCAAATAAAGTTTCAAAGCATATAATAGAGAACTGAAATGCATAAATATGTCACAATATATATATATTGTATATTATGCCCCTAGAAGCATAATATAAGCAAAAAATCACTGTTAATAACTCATTCTCAAATTGCCCCCCTTAAAAATAAAATTGCCCCCCTATGGGGCATGTGCCCCATGTTGGGAACCACTGGTATAGACAAACTATCCTGGGCTGTGGCGTTCATGCTTTGGTTTGTTCAATTTTCAGAGAATGAAGGCAATGAACACAACTAGGCTAGAGTTACTAGTTTTGAGTTCCTGGATGAGTGCAGCCCATAGAGTAGGAACTCTTTTGTTTCATGGATAAGAAGTCTTTGCTAAAAAATGGCAATCGATGCATGGGTTCTCATGTGGCAGGGAAGGGGTGAGACTAATTCACCTTCTCCAATATGCCACCAAGAAGCTGAAAATTTGTCTTGTCCAATTATGACACTATAGGGCCTGTTTAATAGTGGGCAACGTCACTGCCACTTTCAAACCCTCTGCTTCCCTCTCTCCTGTGCTGTGTGTGGATAGGGTGCATTCATCACTGTGAGCAGGGTGGCCAGCTGGGGGTACAATCAAAGTAAGGATGAAAGAAGAGCCCGGGGCTCCAAGCCAGTTCTAGCACAAAGATCTTCTTTAGAGTAAGACATTTAAGAAATAGTCTAGATTGCTGGAGTTTTAAAAAAGCCAATCTGACAAACTCCATGTTTTATTGATTTGCTTACTAGAATGCAAGCTCTGTGAGAAGACATTTCTGTCACTTGGTTCACTACAATCTGTCTAGCTCCTCCTAGACAGTGCCTGGCATAAAGTGGATAATTGATGAAACGTTTTTAATGAATGATACCTGATTTCCATTCACATTATACTTAATCAGTACAACTACTGTAGAAATCTCACAGAAAAACAGCAGAATACCCCAAAAGAATGTACATATATCTCGGTTACCTGACTATATTATCACTTCCAGGTAAACAAAACCCGAACTATACCATTGATACTTATTTTTACTAAAACTGAGTAGGATGGAAAATCAATGTATGTTATGATATTCAAAAGTGAGAGAAAAATCTTTAAAACGAGCTAAATGTAAAAATTTTACATTTGGTTCCATTTTGACTTAGTGAGCAAAAACTTAATATCTACAATGGTGCATTGCAATCCCAGCTAAGACAGATGGAGTACAAATAACACTAGGAAGCGCAGCACTCTGTAGCAGAAGTCCGACAAAGAAGACCATTCCTCTAATTGAGTCCTACAAATATTATAATAGTCAGTTAATTTCTGTGATTTTTAAGGGATATGTGAAATTTCTGGAGACTAGAACACACTTTCATTGCAAAAAAAGAAAATGGGTGATCTCCAGCTATATTTTATCCTTAAAGAGAATTATTTTAATAAAGATAAAGAAAATAAAATGTCATTTTCTTTTACAAAAATGCCCCTTGTTTAAGTTGCAAACAAAGTATTTCAATTATAACCTAAAAATTAGATATACACTAATAGGCAATTCTTTGTGGCTGTGTGTGTCTGTGTATGCGGGTTGTGTTTTATAAGCATTGACATTGGAGATAGAAAACGATCCTCCTAGTGATGTTTCTATTTGTTTCTTAAATATGGCAATTATAAACTAATTTCACAATAAAAATGCTTTAATTTTGCCCCGATCGGTTTGGCTCAGTGGATAGAGTGTCGACCTGGGGACTGAAGGGTCCCGGGTTCGATTTCAGTCAAGGGCATGTACCTTGGTTGTAGGCGCATCCCCAATAGGGGGTGTGCAGGAGGCAGCTAATCAATGTTTCTCTCTCATCGATGTTTCTGTCTCTCTGTCCCTCACCCTTCCTCTCTGTAAAAAATCAATGAAATATATATTTTTAAATGCTTTAATTTTGTTAGTTTCTCAAATAATGAGGAGTCAATATTGCTCCAATTTTGCAACAATAAGGCTAAAAATGTAGTCAAGTTACTGTTTTACCATCTGCTAATGAAATCAAATTAATTTTTCTTTCTCTTTCTGATATCCTATTATAGTATTTCTGAGGCATGATATACTTTCTTGCATATTATATATTTTTGACATTATATATTTTTGTGTCCTGAAGTCCTGAAGTATATTCTTTGTCTCTCTGTGTATTTGCCATTACTCAATTTCATTTTAGCTTGACGTGGCCAAAATTTATTGAAGGACTATATAACAGTCAGCAGATAAAATTCCCTGCTGGATATATTGTCAAGAGGGCATTGCAGATATATTTATTAAAGAGTGGCTACTTTGTATAAAAATCCCTAGGAGACACTGCTATGGGTTCAGTACCAAAAAAAGCTCTACTTTTGAACAACTGGCATTCTTTACTCCATCAAACTCTATATCTTTTAATAGCAGTAATACTATTATTCTGAAAGGGAAGAAGCACAGAGCCAAATTTTGGCTGCATTAGTATAGGCACTGGTGGTCTGCATTTAGTGTATTGACCCAAACTTTGTTTTCCACACAGTACTGTGGGAAAGAAAGGGACTCAAAATTGGTAATTGAAATTAAAAAAAATTATATCTTTGAAATAGTTAAGATAGTTTTCAAACATTTCTGGTTAGTTATAATTTAACAATTATAAATGTTTCATCCACAAGGACATGCAGTGATCTTCAACTTCATGTATCAATGAGGGACCTCAATTAAAAAACATAAAGGATAGGAAAAAAAGAGATAGACAGAAGGTGAAGAGATTAGCTTAAAAAAATATATATGCATACCCCGTGGACACAGACAACAGTGTGGTGAAGGCCATGGGGGGAGGAGGGATGGCTCGGTGGAGATGGGGGGAGGGGGGAATTGGGCACATCTGTAATAGTGCCAACAATAGAAAAAGGAAAAAGAAGCAAATTGATGGATTCAATTAAGAGTTTCAGTATTTGAATTAGAGGCTTTTAAAAACAAATAAATAAAAAGAGATAAACTGTAGCAATGATCCTTTGAAAACAGGACTAATTTCTTTTTAATAGATAACTTCTAGAGCAGCGGTTCTCAACCTGTAGATCGTGACCCCTTTGGCGTTCAAACGACCCTTTCACAGGGGTCGCCTGAGACCATCCTACATATCAGATATTTACATTACGATTCATAACAGTTATGAAGTAGCAATGAAAATAATTTTATGGTTGGGTCACAACATGAGGAACTGTATTTAAAGGGCCAGAAGGTTGAGAACCACTGTTCTAGAGTTTTTAGGCTCACACTTGAACTCTCAAGAGAAAATATAAAGGCTATGATATAAAGAAAGAATAGTGTGATAAATAACAGGGAGTTCAATGGGCCTCTTTGCATTTATACCCTCAGGGTCATTTCTCCACCCACTCTCTGTCCATTCCTTCTTCCTAAAAGACCACTGAGTTCTCCAAAAGTGGCCCTCTTTTCCTTTTCATTGTACAGACTAGCACTCATTCTGTCTCTTGGGGAGGAATGGAGATGGTAGGAGTGGCTCTCATCACTCTTAAAACTGACTGCAAAGTGTGGATCCACCTCCAAAAGCCTTTATCCTTTCCTCGCAGTCCTTAAAAGCAGGCACTCAAGCAAACCCTTTTTGTTTTAAGGGATATCATACAGATTAGCTGACCCGGACAGGTGTACTCAAATCACAGTCATGGAGAGAGCTTGCATAATTTTCTCATCTTTTATTTCTTTTTTTCAATATTTTTTATTGATTTTTAAAGAGAGGAAAAGAGAAGAGAAATAAAAGCATTGATGTGAGAGCGGAATATCAATATCAATCGGCTACCAGAGATTTATAGGGCCAATAGTCCTTGAAAACGCTTTAAAAATTTTATATTTCATGAGAAAATAAATATGAGAAATGCTAGGTATTATACATGTAATTTCTGTTTCTTGTTTATTTTCGAAGCACATTTGGTGAATTAAAGGTTCTAATAAATCTTGATGTAATAAATCTACTTCATCTAATCTAAATGTTTCATATATAATATATGATGGGTATATAAGTACTCGTAAGTACATGACTATAAATAGTGTATATTACTATACAAAGTACATAAGCATATAATGAGGATATATATATAATATCAGTATGTAAATATATCCCTATCTGTCTCTCTCTCCTATGTCTATCTCTGTTCCTTTCCTCATAACACCAGTAACATCCCATTTAACACCCTGTAAAGCAAGTATTCTGCTGAATGCACTTTGGGAAACTCGCTGTGAGGGAAGCTGCCCATCTGGTCCATCTATTCTGGACTCTCAAATCTCAACTACAGTTGGCAGTGCAACACACTTTGACCAGATATCTATATATAAAAATGTTCTAGAAACTTTGAAGATAGCAAAAAGATAAGTGGGAATGATTAAACCAACACAGTGAAATAAATAATTTCCATTTTAATAGGTAATTTCAAAGAGCATATACACGTGTAGGTTTCTATGCACATACACACACCAACAGCGATCTCTATAGTAAGCGGTGAGTTCTGGTCTTGTCACCTCTTTCATAAAATAATTAGTGAAAGTTGTCTGAAAAATGACTGAATGAATCAATGACAGAAAATAAGGCAACCCTCAACCTAACTAGACAAGATGTTCATTAAGTCATACTTTATTGTACTTCCATTCATCTTTTCACTCAGCACACACCTATTGTGTCCTTACCAGGTCCAGCTAGATGTTGGGAAAATGGAGATGAAGAGAACAAAACCCAGCCCGCCAGGAGTTCAGGTTCAGAGTGTGGGAAAGACAAGCACATAAAGAGGCAGGGGGTGAAAGCAGTGTCCAAGGAAAGTGTCTTGTACAATGGCAGGGAACAAAGGTAACAGTAACACCAGATGCCTAACACAGTTTTGTACGTGTAGGTGTGTGTGCAAGTGTGAAAGGGAAGGAGAGGAGAAGATGTATGTGCAGGTAGGGGTGTGAGAATAAGGGAAAACTCTTTTTCCACACTGTTTGCAGTAGCAAACGTCAAACCAGGTAGGGGCAAGAAAACCATCTCAGAGAACTGCTATGTTAGCGTGCCAGGTTGGGATAGAAACCAGGAAGTTAGGATAAGAAAAGAGGCTGAGTATTATACAAAGGGTTCCCTGAGTTTTGAAAGGGGGCACATTTCCTGCCCAGTTCCCACCTTTAACAGAGGGCATTGATTAAGTCAAATAAATGCATGCTTTATGAAAGAATTTCAGATTTCTCCTACCTGCCCCATCCCCATTCAAGACACACAGAGCAAACCCTCACTTACCTCTTGTGCCTCCTATTGGACATGATAGTCATATTCAGGGCTCCAAGAGTAAGAACAGAACACTAAAAGGATGAGGCGTCTGTGAGAAGGAAGAGCATCATACAAACTCTTCTCAGAAAGGCACAGCCTTCCTCGTATTTCTCCTGGAAAGTGTTCTCCCTTCTCTACCCTTTAGGTCCCCAGTCAGCTAATTTAAATATTTCTGATGTTATTTGATGTTTCCCTCTTACTTCTTGCTAATGGAGCAGAAGGCATTTCATATTCTACCTAAGGAATACAGAGGAAATTTAAAGGTTTATAAAAACTCATTTTAATAGACACTTTAAAATAAATATTCATATTCATATTAAATCTTGCAGCAAGTAGACACACAATTTCTCATCATTAGTTAATGATTCCTGAGTCCCCCACATTCTGGTCAGGATCCTAGAATCATGTCTTCAGGAACTAACTTATGTCCAGAGGGACAGAGGGAGGTAGTCAAAAGCTTTGCTTATATCTTTATTACCAGTATAGTGTCTCAGATATTAAACCCAGGATGAGCAGAGATCATCTTAGACATAGAGATGAATAAATAGGTAGATTTCATAAAAGTAACTCAACAAAAATCTTTCTGTAGCAACCATTCTTATCCTAACTTCCTCAGGTTCATTCATGGCCATTTGTGGAAGACCCATGAAATTTAGAGTTTTGACAAATTCTTTCTCCAAAAAGGAATAATTTTCTGGCCCCTAGAAAAATGTTGGTAATTAACCATGAGTAACTATGAGCATGGTTTGTGATTGTGATTTGTATTATGTAAATTCTGAAAGGGGCTTTAGAGATGATCTAAGTCAACGTTTTAAAAATTTGACATATGCGCTACTGAAGGTCAGAAAGACGAGTCCCCTGCTGAGGATCATTAGCAGTATCCAAATCAGAACTCATGTTTCAGTCCCTTTACGGATTATAACAGGCTGCCTCGTATATTCTTCGGAGGTGTCATACTGTTGATGCGACATATCACTTCTGACTACAAAGCAGCAATCAGACCCCTTAATCCCACTTTTTTTTTTTTACACAGATATTACCATTTCAATGTGTGGCTTCTCATTTTGCTGAGAGGTTTTTCTTCCCCGCCAACCCCCTCCTTAAATCAGGCAGAGAGACAAGTAACTGACTTCATTTCTCAAAAATGTAACCCACAAGTGCATAATTCTTCCTGTCAGATTTCCTTTTCTGTAAGTTGGTGAGTTTATTGTGGTAGCACTCAAAAGGCTGAGCCTGAAAAGTTCTATAACATATGGCATACATTTAACATGGCTTGTGAATTAAAAATAACAGCCTGCCATCTGCCTCTGCAAGTTGATTTTATCAAAGTCTAAATGAGAATCTCAAAGATGTGAATGTTGTCAATTAAAATAAGAAGTGCTCAGGTTCAATACAGAGTGACCAATCCATGGTTATCCGCTCTCCCTCTGCCCCAAGGGACAAAAGTTACCCATTCCTTCCCCTCCACAAATTAAAAGAGCTGCCCAGTTCTCAATCTACAAAACTGTTTGGTAACCATTATATCTTATTTCTTTCCTTATCTTCTCAAAAAAAAAAAACCTTTGCCTTATATTTAACTTTCAAAGCTACCTTTCTCTAGGAATATGTTATATGAATTTCTGTTCTGAGGTTAGTACCTTCTAAATAATTGATCACAGTTTAAAAAAGCTTTACTCTCTATAATATTTAATTTCTTTTCTCCTAAAATTGCAAGTCTGCTAAGTAATAATAGATGTTGGAAGGAGGAAGTTGATGATCTTTCATCTATGATAACATTCTTACATCCTGCAGGAAGTTCTACCAATGATCCTGAGAATACTCACAACAAGTACTATAAGCATCATGAGGACAGAGAGTTCTCCTCCTGAGTCCCTGTTATTCTAAGGGCAAGAGACTGCATATGTTTCCATTTTATTATTGTGTAAACTGACTTTGCAGAACAATAGAGAATATAATTATATGAAGTTCTAAATGTGTAAGCGTTGTATAAAAGCTAAAGAGACAGCCATAGAAACATAAAATGAGCCATTAAGTTGCCTAAAATGCTTGATCCTCAAGATTAATTTGTTTGAAACTTAATTAGAAAAGGTTTAGAGAGACTTATAATTTCATGACTGAGGATAAAATAAAAACAAATACAGAGATTCCATGAGTCAGGTGTCATGGATACCAACATTGGGGGGTAAATTTTGCAATGAAAATGTGGGTATTTTCTGACCATAAGGGTCAGGGTTATCTGGCTAGGTCATGCAGATGGCACAAGGTACAAAACTAGTTGGGCCCATTAACATAGAATAAACTGTGAGTATTATATTAGTTTTCTATGCCTGTTAGAGCAAATCACCACAAACTTGATGGTTTAAAACAACAGAAATTTAGTATTTCACTCTCTGGAAGTCTGAAGTCCAAAATCAAGTTGTTGGGAGGCCGACTCTTCTCCTGAAGGCCCTAGTGGAGAATATTTCCCTATCTCTCCCAGCTTCTGGTGCTCCTGGCATTCTAGTTCCTCACTCCAGGCATCCTGGCTAGTGGCAACATAAGTCAACCTCTGTCTCCATCTTCACATGGCCTTCTTCCCAGTGTGTCAAATCTCCCTCTCCTCTAAGGATACTATTATTTATCTCATCTCTAGGTCCTTAGCTTAATCACCTTTGCAAAGATTCCATTTCCAAATAAAGTCACATTCACAGATACTTGGGTTAGGATGTAGACATCTTTTAGAGAGACACTGTACAACTCACTATATGTATGTAAGTTTCTTTTGCTTCTAAATTACAATTTCACGCTAATTTACCCAACTGCAATTTACTAGATAACAAATCTAGTTTACATCCTAACTTACTAAATTACAAATATGATTTCCTAGTAAGCAGGAATTGACTAAGTTTAATGACCACAGTTATTGATAGTTCAAAAAGAGTTTCAGAATATAATCCAGGGCCTAAGAAGAACCAATGAGCCGAAACCGGTTTGGCTCGGTGGATAGAGCGTCGGCTTGTGGACTGAAGGGTTCCGGATTCGATTCCGGTCAGGGGCATGTACCTGGGTTGCAGGCACATCCCCAGTAGGAGATGTGCAGGAGGCAGCTGATCGATGTTTCTCTCTCATCGATGTTTCTAACTCTCTATCGCTCTCCCTTCCTCTCTGTAAAAACTCAATAAAATATATATTTTTTAAAAAAGAACCAATGTGAGTTGGAGTTGGTTCCACTTTTTTTAAGTATTAAACCTTAAACATCTCTCTGGTTATAAATATGCTTCCAACTTGAGGAGCAGGTGTCTAAATAAACTGGCAATCATTAATATCAAGTCAAAGGTACATCTAAATGTTAAGAATAATATGTTCATTAAGCTTACCCCACCCCCACACACATACACCAAACCCAGAAAATCATTCACATCTTATTCCTTCAAAGGCAATACATTTTTATCTATTCAAGGCAAGTTTTTTGGAAGAATGCATGCTCAGAACTCCCTTAATGACAATGCAAAAGTAGAACTCAAATGATGAAGTGTGAACAATTTTGAAGTGAAAATTCACACTACAGGAATGCACATCAATCAAATAAATCAATGTAAGCAATTAATCATCTTAGTGAAAGCCTATGGTTAGCAGGTATAAATGCCGCTGTGATCTCTTACAATTACAAGTTAAAAACCCTGATTCTGGCTGTGAACAATTCACTGTGGTTACATACAAATCAACCTCAATAGCATGTATGTAATGGATGCATAATTGGAGTTAGCTAAACATCTACAGTCTCCTTATTTATCTTTCAAAAATAGAGGAGAGCTATAGGGATTTTTCTACCAGTAATTAATTGGCTGCTTTTTCCCTAAAAATCTATTAAGAGCTGTTCCAAATAAAACTCTGCCTTTCATTCAAATCACATTTGCATGATAAAGGAAAACAGAATATAAGAGTAGCAAATGGTTCTTGAAATAGAAAAAAAAAATGCCAAGTTTAGGTCCAAGTTCTAAGACCTTCACATCTATTCAAAATAAGAATTAATTCTATAATCAAGATAAAATTGTCAATCTCATGAATAAATGGTTCCTGTAAACTATGATGGGTCATACCCGATACTTCTTATTTTTATAGACTTTGGGTTGTGGCTAGGGATACACTGGACTGACCAGAGTGGTAATTTTCATTATGTAGGTATTCACCCCTCTACTTGTGATTGGTGTGAAACATCATCACCAAATTCAACTGGACTGAAGTACTATCATCAATAAGTCCCTTCAGTTAACCTGAGCCTGTGGTTTTGCATAATTGACTACAATGAGTTTTGGGCAATATAATTAATTGAAATTGCACCTTGAAGTTTCTCATGTCACCAATATTGCCTAACAAATTCGCTCACCGAGAAATATCAGGAGATATCGCCATAACCCCCTACCCTTACTAAGTGCATCAGGTGAAACACTGACCAGATTTGAAAACAACTTTTTAACTGCACACTATAATTTAAACAATCAGGTTGGCCAGATAGAGGGGGAATCCATCAGACTGGTACTTTGACTTTCTGCTGATAGAACAGTATGTTGACAAACTGAATTTTATTTTCATCCGGTTACCTCAGATGTGTGATCTTACTCATCTAAGGAAAACTCCTGCCACGAAAATGAACTGCTTCCCTTTGATGGTATGTTTCTGCTTCTCCATCCGTTCATATATTTTTATATCATTTGAGAAACTGTAGGGTGGGAACTTTAGGAATCCATGCCGCATACATGTACACATAAGTGTAACAGTGGCATCTCAGAGATACATTGTGTAAATCTAATTTCTACGTTCCCAAGGTGTGCTTTTGCCTCTTCAACTTCAGTCCATACACTTGCTATTTATTCCAAGAATAGTGAATCTCTCAACAATTAATCTTCTGTTAATGGATTCCGCAATTAGTCACACAAAAACTAAAATAAGTACCAGTTACTATAAAACATAAGATAGATTGAAGAGCAAGTCAAATCAAGGAGCTAGCTAGCACTTTTAAAATTCTCTTAAATTAGGGGAGCGAGGGAGTGGGGAAGGGAATAGAGTGCTACCACTAAGAGAGCAATATAAAAATGAGGGGATGAGGCGGGGAGGAGATGCCAGAAAGGAAAAAGTAGGGGTTTGAAAAGACATCCTCATTGAGAATTCTAAACTGACAAATACATAGGTTATAGCTGGCTGTCTTAAGCCCTGTTTCTCCTGGAAATATTCCACTTGGCCCAACATTCCCTAAGGCAGTGGTTCTCAACCTTCCTAATGCCGCGACCCTTTAATACAGTTCCTCATGCTGTGGTGACCCCCAACCATAAAATTATTTTCGTTGCTACTTCATAACTGTAATTTTGCTACTGTTATGAATCGTAATGTAAATATCTGATATGCAGGATGTATTTTCCTTGGTACAAATCGAACATAATTAAAGCATAGTGATTAATCACAAAAACAATATGTAATTACACATGTGTTTTCCGATGGTCTTAGGCGACCCCTGTGAAATGGTCGTTCGACCCCCAAAGCGGTCACGTCCCACATGTTGAGAACCGCTGCGCTAAGGGATTGTCTTTGAGAAGTAAAATGCCTCAAGGCACGTCTTCAACCATGAAAGTGATTGTTTTACCCAATGGAGCCTCTTGACTCCAAAATTGGAAACAGTTCAAAATGTGTGTGTTTTTCCCCATTTATAATCTCAGCTAGATAAATTGTGCCCAGGATATGAAAAGATGCAATAACAAATGTCACACGAATTTTGCACAGGAGATAGAAGACCATGCCAACTGCAAACGGAAAATGAATCATGTAGTTTCATGCAAGAAACAGTAATAATTCAAGATTGCAACTATAACACTGAAGTCCTCAAACATGAACCAGCAAGGGCAAACAGTTTTAAAATAGCCACAAAGTAAGGAAATGATTTATTTATTGGAGATATTTTGGAATTTTCTACTATCCAAAATTATGCAGTCTGGGAAAGAAAAAATGTGGTTTAAAACAATACCAAAGATGCCCTGACTGGTTTGGCTCAGTGGATAGAGCATCAGCCTGCGGACTGAAGGGTCCCGGGTTCGATTCCAGTCGGGAGCATATACCTTGGTTGCGGGCGCATCCCCAGCACGGGGTGAGCAGGAGGCAGCTGATCCATGTTTCTAGCTCTCATCGATGTTTCTAGCTCTCTATCGCTCTCCCTTCCTCTCTGTAAAAAATCAATAAAATATATTAAAAAAAATACCAAAGATACAACAAGCATTGGTGAACTATTTCTGTAATACAGCATTTTAATAAATACATTCAGCTTTGAAGGCCATAGAATTTCTGTTGCAATAACTCTACTATTGTAGCAATATATGACAGAATGAATGTGGCAGTGTTTCAATAAAACTTTATTTACAAAAAGCAGCCTATGGGCCAAATTTGGCCCTTTGGCTAGAGTTTATCAACTATTGAACTAGAATATAAACAGACTTTTTCTGTGTATGATCATACTCTGACATGTTTCTCTAATAATTTACCAACATTGGGTTAGTTTTGTGTTTCCTACAAAATTATAATATCTTATCAGATAAAAGAAAGTATTTTGCCCTGTATTATGAGTGTAATTATAATAATTATATCAACTATAGTTCCACACTTTTTCATAGTAAGCACTCTATAAATATTTTATTTAACCTCAATTTTCCCACCAGTAAAATATCGCTATTTTTAACTACTAGTGACTTTTTTTATTAAATGAGTCTTTTAGCAAAGATTAAGATAATATTAACTTTGAACTGGGGAGAGGGGGGCTTCAACTCCAGATGTAATAAAGTAGCTTTTGACAGACCAATATTTCACTGAAAAAATTTTTTATTTTATTAAAAACATACACACACACACACACACACACACACAAAACCCTGTTTGAAAGCATCAGAGACACCTCAAAAGCCAGTACTTAAGGGCATACATTTCAGAGAGAAGGAAATAGTTGAGTAGCAAAGAGGTGAGCTGATAAGTTCTGTGAGCTGCTTTTCTGCTCAAGGCATTTCTATATTTTTGGTGCAGGTGAAAGGCTAAGAATCTGGAGGCAAGACACCGCTAAGAGACGAAAAAGCCAGGGGAGCTTTTGATAATCTCACAGGGCTGAAGAAATAAAACCTAAAGTCCGTGGCTTCCACAGGAGCTTGGATGTATGGAGCAAAAATCCAAAAGAGAAGATAGAAGCAATGAATTGAGCTAAGCACTCAACAGTGTCTCACTTGAGTATTTGTTGAACTCTGTAACTGCACTATGAAAGAGCCTAAAAAGCCAAATGGAAAGGCTCTGAAAAGCAAAGGTAATTTTTAACAATCTCACAGTGATGAGGAAAAAAAGAAAAAGAAAAACAATAAATAAATAAATAAATAAATAAATAAATAAAATGAGTTGAGATAGATACTTTATTCAATATGCCAGTCTCAAAGTTTGGAATTCAAGAAGACTACATCTAGAGGGGAGACAAACCATAGATAAATCAAAGCATACAAAGCTATTCATCTCAGTCCCTGATGATATTAAGTGGTCTGACCTCATTTAAGATCTGTATGAGAGAGTAGGGTGAATGCTCTCTAAGGGAAAATATCATCATCCAGAACTACTGTAATTTTTATATAAAATATCCAGTATTTGATAAAAAAAAATTCACTGCATATCAAGACAAAAGGCCAAGAGAAATAACAGACGATAGAAACAGATCTGCACATAATTCAAAAATCAGAGTTATAAAACAGGGACTTTAAAGGTGATTAATATATACAAGGACATAAGATGCAAAAATTCATCAGCACCTACAGTTGACACTTGAATAATGCAGGAGTTAGGACTACCAACCCATCTCACAGTCAAAAATCTACATATAACTTTTGACTCCCCAGAATTTAACTACTAGTAGCCGACTGCTTACCAGAAGCCTTACCAATACATAAACAGCAATTAACCCATATTTTGTATGTTATTTGTATTATACACTGTATTCTTATTAAAATAAACTGGAGAAATGAAAATCCTATTAAGAAAATTATAAGAAAGAGAAAACATATTTACCATATTTACTGAAAAAGAATCCCCATGTAAGTGGATCAACCCGTGCAGTTCAAACCCATGTTGTTCAAGGACCAACTCTCCTATATAATAAAAGCCTAATATGCTAAGTATCCGGTCATCCAGTCAGCCATTCAACCAATCAAAGCATAATATGTTAATGATATGCTAAGGCTGCTCAACCACTCACTATGATGTGCACTGACCATCAGGTAGGTTAGCTTGCTGCTGGGATCCAGCCAATCAGAACTGAGCAAGACAAGCCAGGCATGCCCTGGAGACCTCCCGCGGTCCCTCTTTGGCTGGCCAACCTCCCATGGTTCCTCCCCGGCCCCAATTGTGCACTGGTGGGATCCCTTGGCCTGACTGCTCCATCTTTCAATCCAGGACCCCTTGAAGGATATTGGAGAGCCAGTTTCAGCCCAATCCTGCAGGTCAAGCCAAGGGATCCCACTGGTGCACGAATTTGTGCACTGGGCCTCTATTATAAACTATACAAAAGAAACAAATATAAACCCTGTAATTAAATTTATGGCATAAAGAGATGGGCTTAATAACACAAATGACATGTCAGAAAAGTATGTAATCTAAAAGGCAGAATAATAGAGAATCAGTAAAAGCTAAAGCATACAGAGCAAAAGATATAGAAATTCTTTGTAAAAAAGAATGTGACATATTGGGGAAAAGTTCTAAGATGCATGTAATTTGAAGCACAGAAAATGAGGAGAGAATAAGAGGCAGAAGCAACATTTGAAGAAATAATGAACAAGAATACTCCAGAATTAATGAAAGAATTGACACAGATTTGAAAAATTCAAAACTCCAAACAGGAGAAATGAAAAGAAAATCACAACTAGGCACAACAAAACAGAATTCTTGAAAATCAAATACAAAGAGAAAAAGTTGCCAGAGTAAAAAGACATGCTACATTCAAAGAAAGAAAGAATAAAGCTGACCTCTCAACAGAAACAATGGAAACAGAACATAAGTGAATGGTAACTTTTACATGTTGAAAGGGACTAACTGCAGGCATAGGGCTCTGTCGCTGCAAAAAGACTATTCAAATGTGAAGTGAATGAAAATCTTGTGGGATATAAAGCAAGCAAATAGGAAGATATTTGATATAACTTCATACTTAGAAATAATTGTATTTTTATAGTTATGCTTATAAATTAAACACTTATATTAAAAGATAGATTTTAAGGCTGAGGAAGAAAAAAACAGACAATGATTATAAGCTGTTTACAACAGACAAAACTTAAACATAAGACTGATACTGAAAGTAAAAGGATGGAAAAGATATGCTACACAAACAGTACACAAAAGAAAGCAAACATAACTACACTAATATCAGTTAAAGTGGGCTTTGATACAAGATGTGTTTCTAGGGAAATGGAGAAGCATTTTACAATGATAAAATAGGCCAAATCTAAGGAAGATTTTAAAATACTAAGTTTATATGCACTAAAGCATAGCTGCAAACATAAAGCAAAAAAAAAAATGACAGAACTAAAAGGAGAAATATACAAATATACAATTATAGTGGAAAACTTTAGTTTACTTTTTTAAATAAGAGAAACTAAGTAGACATAAAATCAATCAGGATATAGAAGATACGAATAATATCAATTCTGATAGACATATGGAACACTGCAGATAACTGCAGACTTCTTTTTGTGAACCAAATTTGACAATATGTCAGGCCACAAAGTAAGTCTAATGAAACGTTAGAAGATTAAAATAATATATATTATGTTCTCTGACAATGGAATTAAGCTAGAAATAAAAAAGATGACAACAAACTCATAAAAATAAACTAATACAGTTTAAGTAATCTGTGATTCAAAGAAGAAATCACAAAAATATTAGAAAATATTTTTATCTGGGTGATAATAAAAAATACAATCAAAATTTGTGAGATGCAATAAAATCCAGGTCTTAGAATTGAGTTTTTAGTCTTAAGTAATATCCAATCTAATAAAAGAGAAACATGGTAATTAGCCGTACATCTGCTACCCTTCCCATTGGCTAATCAGGACGATATGCAAATTAACTGCTAGCCAAGATGGCAGCTGGCAGCCAGGCTACTAACACAAACAGGAGGCTGGCTTGCTTCAGTGATGGAGGTCTCCAAAGTTCCCCACGTGCGGCTGCTGGGCTCTGAGCTGCTAAGAACATTGTTACAAATATAGAAGCTAAACAAAACCCCAGAAACCTGTTTTCAGTCAGCCAGGATCTCAGAGCTGGAGTCGCAACAAAGTTTCAAATGCAGAAAGTAAACAAAGCCAGAAACCTGCTTTCAGCAGCAAGGTCTTACAGCTAAAGCCGGCTCTCAGCTCCAGTGACAGCCATAAATCCAAGAATAAAAAAAAAAAAAAAAGGAAAAAGAGCGCGGTTGGGAGCGTCAGTCCCCCGCCAGCCTGAAAATGGCCCTCAGCCCCTCACCCAGAGTGGCCAGGCACCCCAGTGGGGACCCCCACCCTGAAGGGGGGTGTGACCAGATGCAAACAGCCATCATCGCCTCATCGAAGCTGGCCAGGCACCCAAGCAGGATCCCCACCCTGATCCAGGACACCCTTCAGGGCAAACCAGCCGGCCCCCCACCTGTACATCAGGCCTCTACCCAATATAGTAAAAGGGTAATATGCCTCCCAGATCCGGGATCAGCGGAGCCGCGAGGCCTCCTGGCCCCTGGAGCAGCGTGACAGGGGGCAGCGCCCAAACCCCCTGATCGCCCTGTGGCTCTGTGTGTGACAGGGGTGGCACCACAATCCCCGGATCCGCCCTGCTCTGTGCATGACAGTGGGCAGTGCCCCAACTGCCCAATAGGCCCTGCTCTGAGCCCAACCAGGGGCAGGCACCTAGGGATTGGGCCTGCCCTCTGCCACCCGGGAGCAGGCCTAAGCCAGCAGGGCGTTATCGCCCGAGGGGTCCCAGACTACGGGAGGGCACAAGTGGGGCTGAGGGACAACCCCCCACCCCCGCCAGTGCACACATTTTTGTGCACCGGGCCTCTAGTATTAAATAATAAGAAAAGCTAAAAATAAATAATTTAAACAGCAACCTCCAAAATTAGAAAAATAACAGTAAGTTATATGCAAATAAGAAATGAAATAATAAAGGTAAAATTAAAAACAATAAAAAAATAAATTTACAGTAAAGAAAAACCAATAAAGCCAAACTTTGACTCTGAAAAGACTAACAAAATTAATAAGTCTCTATCAGTACTAATCAAGAAAGAAAAGAAGGCAAAAGTTACCAATGTCTAACAAAAGTTAGAAATTAAAAGTTACCAATTTCTAACAAAAGTTAGAAATTAAAAAGCCTACAAATGGTTTCAGCAGTAAATTCTTCTAAATATACTAGAAGACAGAAAGAATATCAATCTCACAGAATTCTTCTAATGAAAAGAAAAATGATGATCACTTCCCAATTCATTCTATAAAGCCAATATTATAAAACCTAATAATGATATAATTTTAAAAAGAATAATTATAGGCAATATTTTTTTCATAAAAAAAATTCAAAAATACTAAATAATAGATTATCACATTGAATCCAAAGACATTAAAACAGTGGTTGTCAACCTTCTGGCCCTTTAAATTCAGTTCCTCATGTTGTGATCCCAACCATAAAATTATTTTCGTTGCTACTTCATAACTATAATTTTGCTACTGTTATGAATCGTAATGTAAATATCTGATATGCAGGATGGTCTTAGGCACCCCCTGTGAAAGGGTTGTTCAACAGCCAAAGGGGTTGCGACCCACAGGTTGAGAACCGCTGTACTAAAAAGATAAGTAAACTGCATTTATTCCATAAATGTAAGTTTGATTTAATCTTTAAAAAAAAAAACCCAGCTGTAACCAGTTTGGCTCAGTGGATAGAGCTTAGGCCTGCAGACTGAACCTAGGTCCCAGGTTCGATTCCGATCAAGGGCATGTACCTTGGTTGCGGGCACATCCCCAGTCCGGGGTGTGCAGGAGGCAGCTGATGGGTCTTTCTCTCTCATCGATGTTTCTACCTCTCTATCCCTCTTCCTTCCTCTTTGTAAAAAATCAATAAAATATATTTTACAATAAAAATTTAAAAAAATGTATTTGCCCATATAAGTCAATATGCAAGATAAATGATAGGACATCTCAATGAATGCAAAAAAAAGTATGCAAAAAATTCAACAACTATTTATATTTAAAATTTAACAAATTAAAAATAGAAGGGAACTCTCTTAATCTATTTTCTTTTCAATTTGAGCACACTATAAACATCCTACATAGTTCAAAATATTAAAAGATCCCCCAAGATTAGGAATGAGGCAAAGATGGCCACAATGACTACTTTTAGTCACTAGTTTAGTATAAGAGATCCTCCTGGGACAAGTTAACTCATTCGACTCCACCTCCACTGATCTCTACCTGGAATTCAGATGTAATGACTGGAGTTCTGGAAGCTATTTTAGATGAAAGCCACACTGTGGTAATAGTAGAGAAGAAACATTGAAAGAGCCTGTTATGTCAAGTCATACTGTCATCCCACAGGTCTGACCTGGGTAACCCTGGCCTTGTTTTATAGGAGATAAAGTTAAATATCTATCTTGTTTAAGTCATGTCATTTAGGATTCACTGCTAGTTGTGGCAAGCATAATCCTAACTGATACAGCCATTTGTAAAAATACAGTTCCAAATTTACAACCAAGCTTGGAAAAAATATCTTCTCACTAAAAAGAAACATCAGAAAAATATGCCCCACCATTTCCCCACTTCCCTGCCCTCCTCCCCACCCTCCACCCCCCACAAATTATACCACTAGGTTAAAATCATCAAGATTGGAAGCCCTAGCCTGTGTTTCTTAGTGGTTAGAGCATCAGCCCATGCTGAAGGGTTGTGGGTTCGATTCAGGCCAAGGGCATATACTTGGGTTTCAAGTTCCATCCCTGGGCCCCAGTCAGGACGTGTGTGGAGAGGCAACTTATTAATTAATCTTTCTCTCCCCCTCCCTCCCTTCCACTCTCTCTAAAACTCAATGGAAAAAATTGTCTCAGGTGAGGATTAACAACAACAAAAAAAAAGAAAGAAAAAAGATTGGAACTGAAATTATTCCCTTTAAATTATTATATCTATTTTTCAAAATTTCCCCTCGTGGAAGTGGTCCTCTTCTTTTTCACAGGCTCCAGATGGGCCCCTTTTCTGGCAATGAAAGTCCTACAAGTGATTAGCTCTTCTACACAGGGTATGTAGAATACATAAAGGTTAAAAGATCATAAAAATGAGACCATATGTCCAAACATGCAGCATGTGCTTTGGCAAAGAGAATATAAGTGCTAAGACAGATTATGTTCTGCTTGCCAGGGAATTATATAAAACACAAAATAAAATAGTTCTTATCATTTTAGTTGGGCAGCTTGACAGCAGTTCCCTTGAACCTGGAAGATTAAATTTGGCCAATACACCAAAGTACCTTCTTATCTCTCCCCCTACCCCTTTCACCCCAGTGGAAAGAGAAAAACCCTAAAATTTTGAAAACAAGAAACTAACATTTGTTTACAAGTATAGAATTCTAAAATCCTCAAAAATAGAATACATGAAATTCCTCTCTTTTGGCTTTGACGAGCCACTTGTTTAAAACAATCCTTGGTCACTGGTGATGATTCTATCAATCTAAAAATATCCTTTCACAGCTCTTACTCTTTGGCTCATCCTCAGCCAGGGTGACTGTTTCTCATAGTACTAAGAACACCCTGTGTGTGGTATGTCCTAATCTGGCAAATCAACTGGGCCCAAATGGAATTTAACTAACCAGTTTCCTGATAGAAGATGGGTTTACAGGCTTCCTAAACCAAGGCATTAGCAGTGAAGCTATAAGTGAGAGAAAATGTAGATTTGCCAAGGTTTTTCAGTAAGAGGAGGAGGCATTAGGAATTTGCTAGGTCAGGAATTCAGTTTTCTGGGAGGTAGAAGTTCACTTTGGAGTCTTACCTCTCAATGGAAAAAGGGCCAGAGAAGAAATTACTTTGAAAACTGGTGGGTGTGCAGTCAAATGGATGTTTCAATAGGGAAGTAACATTCCTAAAGAGTAATTCACTCTCAGTAATAATCTACAGGGAATAAAACAAGGGGAAATTGGCATAATACCAAGAGAATTATCGAGGTAGCCTTGAAGTTTCAACAACTTGTCTTGCTATGACTCTAAACTCAAGGACGGCATTTGGATGACAGATAAAAGATGTTCATGAATAATCAGTCAGTGTTGATGTTCCCAAACTTAGACTTTCTTGGATGATGTAAGACTACAATTTTAAAGGAGATCAGCCTCATTGCTGAAGACCTTGTCTTCTAAGAAAGTCAAATATTTGAAGCAAAACACCTAACAAATTAAAACTGACCCCATTTAAAAAAATAAATCTTATAGTAGGATACGCCTATTCTATCCAGCTTCTTCTCCGTTCTTATAATCAGATAAAAAGCCATATCTTCAGAGAATCTTCTATTGATCTTGCCAGAAAAATGAGGCAAAGTATTTTATTAATGAACTAAAGGCCCGGTGCACAAAAATTTGTGCACTCGGGAGGGTCCCTCAGCCCTGCCTGGGACCCCCTCAGAGGATGTCCATCTGCTGGCTTAGGCCCGCTCCCTGGGGGATTGGGCCCAAGCTGGCAGGCAGACATCCCTCTGGAAGCCCGGCAGCCTTGCTCAGGATAGGGATCCCACAGGGATGCCTTGCCAGCCTGGTTGAGGGGCTGATGGCTATTTGCAGGCTGGTCAAGCCCCCCAGTGAGGACCCTCACCCCTTGGGGGTTTGGCCAGCCTGGGTGAGGGGGTAATGGCTATTTTCAGGCTGCCCAAACCCCCTTCAGGGTGGGGGTCCCCACTGGGGTGCCCGGTCAGCCTGAGTGAGGGGCTGATGGCTATTTCAGACTGACCAAGCCCCTGGCAAACAAAGCCCCCAGCCTTTCCTTTTTTTTTTCTTTTTTATTCACTCCAGCTCTGTGGCCATGGCAACTGGAAGCAGTTATCTGGGGTTTATTTACCTTCTATCATTGAAACTCTGTTGCCTTGAGAGGAGGCAGCAGCCGGCCAGGAAGCTTGGCTTCCTCCAACATTGGGGCAACCAAGCCTCCTGCTTGCTCCAGCTCTGTGGCTGCCAGCCACCATCTTGGTTAGGTTAATTTGCATATATTCATTCTGATTGGCTGGTTGGCATGGCTTAAGGCATAGCAAAGGTATGGTCAATTTTCATGTTTGTCTATTATTAGGTAAGATAGCTTGGAAAATGGCTCTTTTGAAATTGGTGCTAGGATTTTGGCTATTATTTCCTGAGCTATTTTTTCCTCTATACCTTTTAAGATAGAGTAACTCCTGGTTCCTCAGAATGATTAAATTGGGAACTTAATCCTTAATCTAGAGAGACCAACCCCAACCCCTGGATCATCTGCCTTTGTTTTGTGACATACAGTTGTCATATTTTGTCAAGTTATATACTCTGGAGAACAATTACATTTTAAAATTATTTTTGTGAAAATAATACATACAAGGATATAAAATGTAAAGTAAAATATCTCCCATATTCTCATAACAGATTCAATGTTATTCAGACTGATTTAGGCAAAATATACAAAAAATGATTTCATCGTACCAAAGCAGTATTCAGTCATTACTATGGCCACTGATCCCATCTTGTTCTTGTAGGATAGTAAGAACTAGGAATCTTCAACAGCTCCTTATGTTTATAGGAAAGAACCCTAAGTATATCAATCCCAGTTCTAAATGTTTCAAATTAAATCATTCTGTACATGAATAATAAGCTTAATCAGTTTGGTTACCCATATTGGCCTAATATCCTATTAAATCTGTTGATACCCCATTGCAATTAAGAATTACTTCCTGGGACAATGAACAATCACTGGTTTCAAAGTAAAGGGTTATGTCTATATAGCTATATCATTTACCAGAGAAGGCTTTACAGCATTACAAGACCCATGATATATAGAACCAAGATATTCTCATAAAGGAGAGTCATGAAATAAGGAGTGCCCATAAAAAAAGAAGAAACTAATATTATGCAACTGCTTAGAAAGAAACGTCCAAGTTGTTTCTGATTCTAAGATTATATAAAGAGTTTTGGGCATGGCGGGGCGGGGGGGCAGTTTCCAAAAGATGAGAGGAATTATAGGGTCAGATTAAAAACAGCACATACAAATATAGAAAACCAGAACTATAGGTAAATCCATAGTAGAATGAGGAGATAAATAAAGACCTAAGGGGAGGAAATCCTAAGAGAGTAAATATATCAAAAGTGGAAGATATTACTAAATAATAAAATTAGTCAGCTCCTGTTTTGATTCTGCCTTCTCCATCAAGAAGAATCACCTTCAAACTGAAAAGTGTAGAGCATACTTTCATTGTCT
>NW_006300104.1:1561424-1578819 GCF_000327345.1 Myotis davidii | reverse complement strand
AGCATCACTGACCTGGGGGGGGAAAAAAAAAAAGATCCAAACAGAGGTCACAAACCAAGAGCGAACAGAAACCGAGAGAGATGAGCAAATCCCACAGAAGCCCACTTGCTGGCTGAAATGAGGCCATTTGCTAAATTCCAACAAATTTTTCCCCAATTCTCAAGGCATGGGGATAAAGTAGATAAAGGCAATGCACCAAGGTGGGAAGTCACATAGGAGACATACACACACTTAAATTGGAATCCCCCTACGTGCAAAGCCCTCAGCAAAATCGTAAACAAACTAAGTGACCACTGGCACTCTACCCACTGGGGGACTGCAAGGGAAAATGCGTGTCTTGGCCCTGGATAAAGGTGAGAACACCAAAGGGAGAGCCTGTGGTGAAAAACATGCTCGCATACCCAAAAGAGAAGCAAGTGGAGGTTAGCTTAGCAGGTTTTTGTTTTTGCTTTTGGGGGTTTTTTTAGGAAGGGGAGACAGTGATGGATCTTGGAAAGAGCACCCGAAGGACTTCGCAGTTCACGTAAATGTTCTAATCAGTAAACTCTGTGTATGTACATGGATATTTTATATCATTTTCTCCATAAGTGGCATATTTTTAAATATTCTTTTTTATCTACTCAGTATTTAACTTTTTAAATTCTCAAAAATTGAAAATGTTTATGTTCTTTCAGTTCCGAAAACCTTTAGTTCTATCACCTCTGTTCTATTCTGTTATCCACGAAATTACACTTTAAAGTAAGCCTCGATACCCTAGGCTGAGCACCGAGGATGAAAGCCAAGACAGAGAGGGATCTAGAAACATCATTACCTAAGGAATTGTCTCTGCTATCGTCCTGGAAAGACTCGAGTCTGGGGAAGTTGCAATAGTTAAGTTTTCTCTTCTTTTCTTTTTGTTTGTTCACTTGCTTGCTTGCTTGTTTTACTCCCTTTATCTGAAGGGATGCTCTGTAGAAAAGAGTTTCCATTTTTTTTTCTCTTAGTGTAGAAACTGCCTAGAGGCAGATTTTGGCTTTTCCCTACTGACACTGTTGAAAAGCTTACACACAATAACTAGAAATATACAAGCAAGAGTGATTTTCTGCCAGGAATATTGTAAAGGATTCCTAGATGGAATGGGACTAGATGACCTCTAAGTTCCTTCAGATTCTTTGATTGTTCTCTAGAATTGGATAACATAAACTAAGCTAAAATACTGGGCCAGGAGATACAGCTCCCAAATTAGCCCTGACTACCAACAGAAAGGTATTTTTACTTTCCTGCTTTACCTTAAGTGACAACACACTGAGAAACAAGTGAACTGCTGTGAGTCACATCAAATAGAACAGCCACGCAATTCCCAACTATAGGACATGGAAGTCATCTCCTATCACATCAGTGGCCCTAGACACAGATTTAAAAAGAAGGAAGGACCTTTAACATGTAAAAGTATGGGAGTTCCCTGTCCCAATACCCATCCTCTCCCCACAGACATTTTGATCAGGAAACTGGTATTTATCATCCTACAATCAAAACTAACAGCTTGGTAAGGTCGCCATAAAGATGGGCTTACTAAAGAGAAAACAGAGATGACTCCCTCAAATTGACAAATCTAAGCCGAAATAAAGGCATGCCAGAGCATGACTCTCCCAGAGCAGGTGCCAAGCAAATCGGATCGCCCTCACCTCACCTCACTGATCTGTTGCTCTTCCCTCTTCTATGCCTTCCCTTTACCTGTCTTAGCAAAATGCACTTAAAACCAAAAGGCAAAGTATTATTTCGGCCTTCAGGATGTGTGATATTGTTGAAACGGGCTTCTCTAGGAAGTGCCGTGTGGTTTCAGCGACCTGCAGGCATTTGGATGTGGCAGCTCATGATGAAGAGGTCAGCTCTTACGAACAGCAGCAGATGTTGTTGGTGTTATCTGGGTGGACTGCTCACTGTCAGCGAACAAAGTTCCCATTAAGAAAAAAATTCTAAGTGTGTCCTTCCAAGAGGATTACATTCATTTAAATTCCCCTCTCCCCTGGCTTCTTTCCAGGAGATTTGGGGTTGTTACAAAGATGTGCCATGGAAATTTTTCTCCTCCCAGCAGATGCCATCATTAAGTTGGATAAGAATTTCAAGATTCGAGGAGAGATTGGATCATCGCACGCAATCGAGGCTTGTTACTTGACTCTGTAAGCAACCAGCCTTCTTTATTATTTAACCATCACCAGGAGCTTTTTCCTTTCATGTAAGTGAAGATGAACCTTAGAGGTAAACGTTGCACCTCTAATAAGACTGAAAATGTCGCACTTTTATCCTTTGCAAAATGTAACTGACATAAAACCTAACAGAACCACTTCAGCATAAACAGCAGGAACCGGAAAATTAAAATACTGTGGTTTGGTAGCACATGGGCCTTAATGAAAAGTGTGTACCGCATGCTTGATTGCTTACTAGTTCTGTCCCCTGATTATGCTCTCTGACCTCTTCTGAAAATAAATGCCTCCCTCTGCGTCTTCACTTTTCCATGTGGCATGAATGGCAAGACAGCTCAAAACATTACAAACAATCTGATGTGAAGGAAAACAGAAAAGTCTCACTAAATATCACATGTTTGAAGAAACTTGTTCTCTCTCTCTTCCTCTCTGTCTCTCTCTCTCTCTCAGCACAGCCATTGCAATTGTACATTTAGGAAACAAGTCACAAGAGCAAACTAACTTAGGAAAAAGTGAAATGAAGAAGATTATTTGTGAAGTTGCCTTTTGACAATGTGACAGCAGAGAAGGGTCGATTGTTTAGTGAGTGTCCTACCTCTCCTCACCTTCAGGAGATAAGGAAAATGAATTCACATTTTGCAGGAAGACTAGCGGATTCTGTTCTTTGTCAAGCTTAGTGCAAAATTAAAATTTGGAAATCATCTGAGTCAGCATTTGACTTATACAAGGAAACTGACACACACTGGAACTGTCATTTTTTTAAAATTACATAGTGGATAGAATCAGTACTCTGAAGCAAATATTTTAAATTAAATTAACTTAAGATTATTTAGCAAATGGGCATGCCCTTAATCATCTACACACATTTATCAGCAATTACTTAGCATGGCATTGACCCACACAAGTTAAACTGAACTGCACCTTCCCCACCAAATTTCTCATCTAGGACAGAAAATACTCTAATAAGGACTTTGGTTACCCATTTAAAGGTGTGTGGGCTTGGGCAGATAAAAATGAAACAGTAAAGTAGCTATCCTTTAATTTTGGTAGGTAATATCTTTTTTAATCTGACTGAATTCACCACATATTATCCAGTTCCTAAAAACTTATGCTACTACGCTGAAGCCTTCCAGCATCTATTTGGAGACAAATGAATATATTGTTCAAAAAAAGTCCCTAGAAAAAATCTTGATCAGGTAGGATAAACTTACTCTTATGCATGTATAATACCTAACTCCTATTCGCTCTCTGCTGAAGCCATTAATACTATCTGACATCGGGTAAAAATTAGGATGTTGATTTCTTATTTAAAATTTTGGCTGTTAAGAGGCCAAGGCTGATAAGTGAAGAGGTTTCAGTCTGATACTAATTGACTTTACGCAAATTATTTAATGGTTTCATGCCTTGATTTCCTCATCTCTAAAATGAACTTAGTAATTCTCACCTGCATATCTATAAGAATCAAGGGCATCAGCCGTGTAAAATTGCTTTGCAGAATTAATAGCACTTTTTTATTGTAAAATGGTGGTGATGATGCTGATGATAAGTTGTGTAGCGTGGGTATGTCCTCAGCAAGAGCTACCAGATCTCTGAGTTATGTAATTTCTCTAGTGAGGTAACAGTAACCTGCCCGTTTCATAACGGGAGTCACATTTGACTCACAACTAGGATATATGTGTTGCTTCCTGGTTGTCAAGGACTAGAATGTTCCTTAACTATTAGATATAGTTCCTCACCTCTATCCCTACCCCAAAAAAGCACACGAACCCCTGTCACCTGCTGTAGCCTATGTAAAAACTAGGAATGACAGTCGAAGATTTCCATGGAAACAGTCAAACATATTCTACCACTCCATTTACATTCCTTTGTTGCACAATGGGCTTGACTGGGATAGGTGTTGACCTCCTTCTCTTCTTGACCTCCTCTGCAAAGGGTGCTGAGGTCAGAGATGACTTAGAGACAGGATTCTGTTTCACAGGACTCTCAAACGTGTTTTGGTAAGAGGCTGAGTCACCTCTTTACATTTGTTAAAGTGACTAGCATTACAAAAAGTACCAGCCTCTTACCAGTTAGTCGTGTCTGCAGGAATAAAAGCTACGACAGGCAGGGACTATCACTAATGTGAAACACCTCATGAGCAAATCGAATTTTAGATCATGAATGTCCCAGGTTAAGGGAAAGTGAAAATTCATTAAGCCTTGACCCTGAAAAGTTATGTTTGCCATTTGCTTTACTCTTAATTTTATCTTACCTAATAATAGACAAACATGCAAATTGACCGTACCTTCACTATGCCCGAAGGCATGCCCACCAGCCAATCAGAGCGATTATATGCAAATTAACCCAACCAAGATGGTGGCCAGCAGCCACGGAGCTGGAGCAAGCAGGAGGCTTGGTTGCCCCAATGATGGAGGAAGCCAAGCGACACCTTTCAGGGCAAACCAGCCAGCCCCGACCCATGCATCAGGCCTCTATCCTCTATAATAAAAGGGTAATATGCAAATTGACCCTAACAGCAGAACAACTGAGAATGACTGGTCACTATGACTCACACTGACCACCAGGGGGCAGATGTTCAATGCAGGAGCTGCCCCGTGGTGGCCAGTGTGCTCTGACAGGGGGAGCTCTGCTCAGCCACAAGCCAGGCTGATGGCTGCCAGAACAGGTCCAACTGCAGCTTAGGTCTGCTCCCTACTGGCAAGTGGACATCCCCAAGGGCTCCCAGGCTGCCAGAGGGATGTCTGACTGCCACCATGGGCCCAATCCCTCAGGGAGTGGGCCCAATCCCCCAGGGAGTGGGCCTAAGCCAGCAGGTGGACATCCTCCGAGGGGTCCCAGACTGCAAGAGGGCATCAGCTGGGCTGAGGGGACCTCCCTCCCCCCCAGTGCACAAATTTTTGTGCACCAGGCCTCTAGTTCTTCTATAATGTGGCAATAACCTTTCATTCAAATCCTTAATATTGTCACTAAGTATAAAACAATCAAGAGTCAAATGGTGTTAGAACAAAGATATGGGCTTCTTCCTTCAAATCACTGATGAGTTCATGGCTAGAATCTGGCTAAATGATGAACCTCTTTTCCTTTCACAAGTAAGTTCTCCATTCCAAAAGTCAAAAGTGTTTTGAGGATGTGGTCTTTTCTTCAACATCCCCAGATTAGGAGCATCAGGGGAGAGAGAGCTGGGAGTGCTGTCCAGCACAGTGGCCAAAATCAGTGGGTCTGCAGCTTGGTTTCACACCCACTCTGCTCCATCATTGTGGAAGGTAAATGTGCTTTTCTCAGACGTCTGCCCTGCGACTCTAAGCTTTGGAATAGACTTAGAGGCCATATATTTTTGGATTTGGGATTGACACAGTGCAGGAAGTTTAGCCGCTCTCCCTAGAGCCCTCCTTCTTGCACCTCCAGGTAATTTCTGAAGACTTCTAAGATCTTTAGGCCCCTGAGCAATGTGTAATTGCTGTCACAATAACTCACCCATATGGATTAACTTGGAAGCAAGACGAGTTTCTCAGTTTGATACTTTTCTCCTACACACTGACAAAATTTCTTTATCATATATTTTTTCCAAAATACACTAGGCATGGCATAAATTTACACTAATCTTATTACATTTAACCAAAGCAAATTATCCTTTATTTAAAATAAGTTTTTCATTTTTATTTATTATTTTTAAGTTTTATATTACATGTTTCTTTTTTTTTTCTTTTTTTTTTTTTTTTTTTGCTTCTCCCACCCCTGGCCCAGAATTGCCAGGCTCTCTGAGGGAAAAACTACTCTCATCTCTTTTGCTTACCTTCTCTACTTACTACTTCCTAATACCAAAGATTCCTAGATTAAAAACTCATCAACAATTGATCGCAAAAGTAAATCCGATTTGGCAGAAGCCTCTAAATTATTTTTCCTCAATAGTACAATGAATTTTCAACCTTAGTCACACTGCAGAGACTAATATAAATATGTATGTAGTTGTTTTCCTTATTAATGGAGGGTCTTGCTATATTGGTTCTGAATTTCTTACAGCTAATTAACTGTATCATTGTCTCATTAAGAAAATGTACAGCATCAACTAATACTATTCATTCACTCCAGGAGTTAAAATGCTTCATGGATATGAACTTAGCCATATCAGCAGAGCATACATTACTGGCTGAATTAAAATTTTGACCAAGGAGAGAAAATTTTTAACAAGAAATGTGTGATTATAGTCTTTGTGGTTTAAAAACAGTTCATAAAATTGCTACATATAATAAACATTTTATATTAGTTAGTAAAATACCTCAAACTTGTGGGTAGAGAATTAGATGAATAATTAGGTTTCTTTAAATATTTTTCTATACATAAACAAAGGCTGAAGTCCATTAATGGTTGCTCATGATAACTTTTGTATATCTATCTAATTGAATATAAAATACCCTCCTGAGCTACTATTTTAGATATTATTTGCAGTCAATTAAATAAATTTTGACCAAATGAAGTATAATTTTAACAGTCACACTAACTACAATAGTAAACATTTCCATTTGCTTATTTTCAGGAAAACTTAGTGATTGGTCTATGTGGCTATGTATGTGTGTTGTCCCAGTACACAAACTGTGAATGACATTAGATCAGTATCACTTTTCCTCAGATCTGGACTGGCCCTGTAGAATTTGTTATAACTCTATCACTTAAGGTACTTGAAGTTAGATTTCATTTTGGAAGACCAGATTTCATTTTTTGTCTCAACCATAAATAATGTCACGGACAAAATTACTTAATATATTAATATTCTCGTTCTCTTCCATTCTATAACCCGAACACCCCTAACGATAATGTTGCCAACAAAGGTTCTTTCCTTGCCCTTGCTCCTATGTGAATTGTAGTCTTTGGATGATGCTGTAAATATTCCTGCCATCGTTGCTTATCTGATGAATTCTTAGGCATCTTTTTCCCTACTCCTGTCTTTGAGAACTGTCTAAATCCTTATAAATTAGATATATCTTTTTAAACAGCATAGCCTTAACTTTTAAAAAATGTTTGGTATGATCTCATTGATCATTTAATTGAAGCATTCATCCAATTACATTTTTTTTATTCTTGACTTTCAAATCTCATAGGTAGTCATTGGACCTTCTGTCTAGAGAATGCAACAATTAGACTCCATTAATTTTTTTCAGAGTGAAATGCCATAGTTTTTGTGTATTTTCATTACATAAATACATAATATATAATATCAATAATAAATATTGTGTATTAATTATATAACATGTAAGTATATATTAATTATATAACATACTAGAGGCCCAATGCACAAAATATGCAAATCTACTGAACGGCAGAATGACTGGTCGTTATGACGCGCATTGATCACCAGGGGCAGACGCTCAATGCAGGAGCTGCCCCCTGATGGTCAGTGCACTCCCACAGGGGGAGCACCACTCAGGTAGAAGCTGGGCTCATGGCAGGTGAGCATAGTGGCAGTGGTGGGAGCCTCTCTCGCCACCACAGCAGCACTAAGGAGCAGCAAGCTGAGCAGTAAGGAGCGAGGGGTCCTAGACTGTGCAAGAAATGTCCTAACTGCGAGAGGGTGCAAGCCAGGCTGAGGGACTCCCCGTCTCCTGAGTGCATGAATTTCATGCACTGGGCCTCTAGTATATATTGTAAAATACTAGAGGCCCAGTGCACAAAATTTGTGCACTGCGGGGGTTTTCCTCAGCTCAGCCTGCCCCCTCTCACAGTCCAGGAGCCCTCAGGGGATGTCCTACTGACGGCTTAGGCCGTGGGGAGTGGGCCTAAGCCATAGTCTGGCCTCCCTCTGCAGGAGGCGGCCGGGCTGATCAAGGGAAGGCGCCACCCCTATCACCCCACTGCTGCTGCCACTGCCAGCTGCCGCAGCCACCAAGGTGTTTTCATCAACACAGACTCCAGTCTCTTCACCACAAAAAAAAGTCTGTGTCCACTCTGGGCCCAAGCTGCGCCACAGCAGCTCAGACAGGTTCTCCTGTCTGTGTCAGGACCACCAGCTCCTGCCTGAGCATGCCTCCATCAGGAGCGGCCTCCAAGGCAGTGTGACATTAGCACTGGGCAGGCCTGCGCGCGCCTCTGCTGGGGACGGAAGTCCCCACCCCCATCCCCGCCCACCAGCTCCTGTGCACGCACAGCCTGTTTACCGGTTGTTACTGGGACACCATTAGGACCAATTAGCATATTACCTCTTTATATATATAGATACGGTATAATGGCAATATTCATTTAGATTAACCCATGAGTGTACAATTTTCTTTGCTTTTAATTTCTACCTATATCTTTTCACTTCCTTCTCAGATAATTTTCCTTCTGCCTAAAAGACAATCTAGTATTTTCTTCACTGTAAGACTACAGGTGAGAAATCTACTTCAATCTATTGCAACAAATAAAATATTTGAAATATCTCTATTTCGGTTACACTATATTGTTTAAGAATATTTTTACTAAGTATAGAATTCTGTAGTGAAAATTATTTTCTTTCAGTATTATAAAGGCATCATTCAATATTCGTTTGGCTTCTATTCTTTTTTAGGGGAAGTCAACTGCCATGTAAGACTTGTTTATTTGAAGACAATATTTCTTTTTCTCTGGTTGTTTTCAATATATTTTTTTTCATCTATTGTTTTCAGCAATTTTATTATATAAGTCTGATTATAAATATTTTCCCAATCTCAGATTTATATAGTTCCCTTATATCTATTCTTTCATATCTGATATTAGTTTTGGAAAATTCTTGGCTATTACCCCGTCAAAAAATGAATCTGACCTATTTTTTTTCTATCTTCTCCTTCTTGGATTATAAATAATGCACATAATACCTTCTTTCTATATCACCTTATACTTTGTATTTTCCAAATACTTCTATTTTACCTTATACTTTGTGGTCTCATTGTTTTAGTCTAGATATTTTCTTCTGACCTATTTCTCAGATTACTAATTCTTCTGTTCAGCTATGTCTAATTTTCTATTAAATTTATCCAGTGAGCTCCTAATTTTGGTCATTAAATTTTTCTTTTTTAATAAATTCCAGTAATAAAAAATTTAAAAAAATAAATAAAAAAGATAAAAAAAAAAAATGGTGATCAGAAAAAAAATAAAAATAATAAAAATAAATAAATTCCACTTGATTCTCTGCTAAATGTTTTAATCCTTATTTCCTTTAATTTAGTAAACATTGCTAGTTTAAAGTCTGAGTCTAATACTTCTATAGGGTATTTCATCTTTTGTATATTATGGTTTTGATTCATGCTGTTTTGTCTTCTTGTATGCCTGATTATTTCTATTTTGGACTGAATAGAGACCACAATCCTGAAAGGACACACTTGGAAAGCTGATGAATATTCTATTGAGATCCTCCCTGAGACTTCCAAATAAACACCCTCAGGAGGGAGGACATGCCCTCACCTTTCCCATTCCCCTTCTTTCCCCAGGCACTTTACCTTTACCTTCCTCTGCCTAAGCTCCAAGGGCTCTCCTTTTGCCTCTGTACCTTGTTCTTTGAGTCCATTTCTTCTACCACTCACTTCTGCTACCTCTGTGACTTTCTAAATATACTTTCTCCTATAGTCTGAGTCTTGGCTCTGAATTCTTTCTTAGCTAAAACTCAAGTAATGAGGTTACTGAACCCAGGTCCGGTCCAGCCCCATCAGTTTAACACCTGGTGCCATTTTCACCACTGTCAACAGTTCCAGTTAAGACCAGATTTTTTATATATTAAACCCTACTTGGTAAGTTTTCATAGTTGTTCTTTATTAACACCATATTTATTCAAGGAATTTTTCTTTAAAATATTTTATTTATTAATGAATGCTTATCTTTTTTTAATTGAATTTATTGGGGTGACATTGCTCAATAATAGGTTTTAAGTGTAGAATTCTATGATACATCATCTTTTACTCATATGTGGGATATAAAACTGAAAGCAACAAATGAACAAGCAAGAAAAACAAACAAACAAACAAAAACTCACAGACACAGGAAACAGGACGGTGGTTACCAGAGGGACGGTGTTAGAGGGTGGTACAAAGAGGTCAAATATACGATAACAGAAAAAGATTTGACTTCGGGTGGTGGGCACACAATGCAATATTTAAGGATTTTTGAAAAGATTTTTGAGCAGCTCTTCAAGTTCTTCTTAAAATAGAAAGCTTAGTTCAAACTACCTAGTTTATCATCATTAGATACAAGTCCCAGTTCTGAACATCTCCTAAGGTCCAGTTTAAATTTAACCTCTTCTACAAAGCACTCTCTGCCACGCCTTCTGCTAGAGAGAATTAAGTCCTATTTCATCTCAGTGCTTATTTCCACCAATTTAAACTAGAGTTTAGGGAACTTCTACCAGGCATTGTGGTTATATATGTATATCTTCAAGAAAAAAGAATGATATTTTTTTTATATCTTTGTCTCAGGGACCAAAAATATATATATTTGGACAATGTACTTAGTTATTTTATTACTGCAACACTCTTGCATTACTTTGCACACCTAGCACTCTCTAAAACACATGTGCTGAGGATCTAAATAAAATAACTTAAAATGGAAAGTTATTGAGAAAAATTGTTATTCTCACTTTTAATAACCACTTCTCAAATCCCTTTCAATATATACAGTGCGTGATATGGTATTCTAAATTAGATAGATATAATTATCCCATTGTAACTTTACTTCAAGACTCTCACCACTCTTTGCTAGCTTATTGGATGTATAGCTTTCATCAACAAAGTGAAAACTCATTCAGTAAATCCTGGGGAATAGAAAGTTGAATCTTCCTTTCAAGATAAGGGAAAAAGACAGTTTAACTTCAAATATATGAGATAATCTTATGGGACAGAAAAACTTGAAATAACTGCAGAAAGTACTAATTGGGGGAATAAAGAGATCCTGATCTCGTCCCCAGGCTTTCAAATTACCTATGTTCTACTCCATCATTTATATGTATTTGTCTTTCTTTCTATTGTAAGTCTGAGATATTGCGCCCTTTTAACTTGACTCCTTTCCAATTCATTCCATTGTGGGGTTCTATTCTTCTTCAGTTCCTGTCAGGATGTGCTTTCACAGGTGCTCTTTGATTATGCATGTCCAGCCACCACAGCAGATGATGATGCTCATCACCCACTTTGAACAAAAACAAGTCTTAAATGGATAGAACGTTAGAATAAGACAAAACTAGAGTGGCAACCTGATAAGTATTTAAGCATCCAGGGAAAAGTAAATAATTAAAGATAAATACACTTAAAATTTTTATAAAATAAGACTTCTAATTTAAAATTGTATCTCATTAGCCCTGGCCCGTGTGGCCCAGTTGATTGAGCATTGTCCCATGCATGAAGAGGTCTCAGGTTGGATTCCCAGTCAGGGCACCTGACTGGTTTACTAGCTCAATCCCCAGTAGAGGGTGTGCAAGAGGCAGCCAATCAATGTTGATGTTTCTCTCTCTCTTCCTCTCCCTTCTCTCTCTCTAAAAATCAATAAAAACGTATTTTTAAAAAATAACCTAGAAAACAGTGTCTGATTAGCAATGCCTGACATAGTCTTCTCTAGCTTACCACTAGGGTACATATGAAAACAAAGGAAAAGGTGAAAAAATACACCACCAGCAACCAAATGCTGGAGTAACTGGGATTTTAATTTCTCATGGAGCAGATAGAGCTCAACTGCGACAAAAACTCATGAAGGTTTCATCTCATGACATTTTCTGAAGAAATAGACATCACTTGAATAAAGATAGACATTTTGTACTTCCCCCACTGTATGATCTTGAACTCCGAGATCAGAGGTCTATGCCAAGCTGAAATTTGAACAGTTCTCTTTCTTACTTCCTAATGATCCAGGTCCACTTCTGGATTCACCAGAGTCAACCGCCCTGCTATTTTAGATACACCACTTACAACTATATGACTTAGAGTCACTTAACATTCTGAAGATAGCATGTACTTCATTAGTGTTGACAGATTTAAGTAGGTATAAAGTTTATTTTACTTCTAAGAAGAAAAGGCAAAGATTTGGCTCTAAAGAGAGTGTAGTTTTATTATTTCATAGTAGTTGTAGCCTGAAGCACAAATCCTATTTGCTGATTATTGCCAAAAAGAAGCTCAGAGAAATTATTCTAAAACTAATGCAGTTATTTTTAGAAGCCATCCTACTACTTTTAATTGGTATATAAATAACTGCCCCATACAATGAATTACCTCATTTAGTTATTTTGGTGCATATTCACTAACAGTTTATCTTAGAGGGCACATCAGGAAATAGCGCTACTGAAGCTGATCATTTTATGGGTGTTTTATAGATATTTTACTTTTTACCAGGCAAGTATGTGACTTCACCTGCTCTAAAATTCTTCAGGTATAATTATTCCTGCAAAACAATAGGCAGTAGACCTTGGGGCTTTTATTGCCCATTTATGTGGGTGTGGAAACTAATTTGAAACAATTTTCTGAACTGAATGCTGGCACAATGGCAAGAATACATCCAAACAGAGATACCATGCACATATTCAGCAGGTTTCTTAGTTTTTCCTCCAAAGACAGGAAACCTTACCCCTACTTATAGTCTGGTTTATGTACAGTATAATCGGGAGCTCAGTGCTATATAGGTTAGCTTGAATATCTGGGTAGAAGAAATAAAACTCAGGGACAAATTTTTCAGAACACTCAGTCCCAACTATATCTCCTATTCTAAAATATGTAAATCAGATTGGTTGCCTACATAGCTAGGCTATACCCATTTGTTCTATCTGTCCCCACCAAGAATTATATGTACTGTATCATATGGTGGTATAATGGTATCAGCTTATATAGCGAGCACTTTAGGTGTAGCTGGAGGGAATAAGCCATGTATTAATGATGACATCAATGAGCTTCCCTGCTCTATGGCTTCCAGTTAGAATGAGACAATGGGAACACCAGCAAATATGAGAGGTGAGTGGAAAATAATATAGTAATCACTTAGTATCCACAAGGGATGAGTTCCAGGACTCTTGCAGATACCGAAATCCACAGATACACACATCTCTTATTAAAAATGCTGTAGTATTTGCATATAACACACATTTATTCTCCCATTTACTTTAAGTAATCTCTAGATTACTTATTATACTTAATACAACAGAAATGGGATGTAACTAATTATTATACTTTGTTTAGTGAATAATGACAAGAAAAATGTCTGTACATGTTCAGTACAGACCCAACCACTATAGGCCTAACTACATAGTACACGTCAGCAACAATGTGACATTTTTTTTCAAATATTTTTGATCCATGATTGCTCGAGTCCAAGGATACAAAACCCATAGATACAAGAAGCTGACTCTATCAGGGTGCTTGTTTCCCAGAATCCCTTGCCCCAAGTGGATTGTACTTCTCCACTGCTCCTCTCAAGGCAGCCCTCTCTGGAAATTCTGTCCTTGGTTCTAGTAACGACTCTGTCTCCTCATCTCTTTGTAGTTCTATCAAACTCAAATTTCTATAATTGAGTCCTATGTAAATAAACTGTCTTGTAATTTTCTTAATTTATGCTTGACATCTGTTTCCTGTTGGGATTCTAATTAAAACAAAAAAGTGTGCACATACTAGTATATAAAAGGCTTAGATATCTCTGTCCTCATTCTTTATCCTCACTATCCCTGCCTCTTGTCTCTTTATTGGCCCTAAATAGGTACGAAGGTTTATGGTTACTAGAAAGAACACTCTTTTAGAGGGAGAATAGACTTCTGCTGCTTTTCTGACTCCTCTGGCTTTTTTTTTTAATTCTTATTATTGAGAGCATTACAGATGTCTCCCTCTTTTTACCCCCCCCCCCCACTTCCCCTCTACCCAGATCCTGACCTGCTGCAGGCCATCACCACCCTATTATCTGTGTCCATGGGTACTTCTCTTCCCAGCACAGGAACACTGGGCTGAGGGGTCTGGTGTGGGGCTGGGACCCCTTGCTCCTCAAAGGGGGAGTTCTACAGCTAAGATAGCCCTCCTGTTTTTTAACCGACATACTTGAGTGTTGGACCAGCCCATTCTTCACCTCCACCCCTCCTACCAGCCTCAATATGGCTTTTTTAATTCTTTAGTTGTAGGGCTTCCATTCAGCCAGATTTTAGGTGGTTCTGAATGCTGGCTGTTCTGTGGTTTAGTTGTAATTTTGATGTGGTTGTGGGAAGAGGTGAAGATTGCTTTTATCTGTGCCACCATCTTCAATTCCTCTAATTTTATATAATTTGTCCTCCTTCCACATTTGTCTAAAGAGAGTTCACATTCAACATCACCATTAGATCTGCTGAAATAACATTAGCTGGCTTCCATTACATTCCTTCACAAAAGGTTTTGTTTTGAATAAATGAAGCTCTGTACAACAGAATTTAGTCTTTACTCTGCTTTAGCTTCTATGTGATCTTTAATTCATTTAATCTCCCTAAGTCTTGGTTAACTCATTTGTAAAATAAGGTAACTGAATCCAAAGAAATACCTTCAATGTTTGTTCAATAAATAATGTCTGAAAAATTATTATAATTATATCCTGAAACAAAAAAATGAATATATTGTAAACCATTGTTTTTCTATAGACTTTATGGAAACAAGATGCATAAATATACAAGAGTATCGATATATTTTTATTTATGAAGCAATGCCTAGATGTGCAAAATAACTCTCATCATGCAGTCAGTATTCTAACAAACTAAGTCTTTTAAAGTGTAGTTTTATAGCCAGAGAAAAGTATAAAAGCCTCAGAGTAGTTGTCACAAAAACCCTATAGGAAGGGTATTTATTCAAACACTATTTTCAACTTTTTAAGTGTAACCAAATTATGATTTTATGAACCAGCCACATAGTGTCTGTTGTAGAGTCTAACAATCTCACAGAAAACACAAACTACCCTGGTGATCTTGTGAATTAGAAAGAAAACAAAATTGGTTCAGAAATTATTTCCCCATTTTATTATTCACCCCATCAGCTGGAATAAATAATTGCCAATTTTCAACTTGGTATGGCACACACTGAGAAATAACTTGAGATTTAGATTACTACAAATAAAGGAAATTGCTTATTTTAAAGTTATCAAACAATATATTAGAAAATTGCTAGCTTTTCTAAACCTGGCAAGACAGTGATATATTAGCATGTTCTGGAACGTGGTGCTGTTGACGTATCATTGTAATTCTAGCATCTACCACGGTACCTGACCCACAGTAGGCATTTAGGAAATATTTGTCAAATCAACAAATGACTGGATAAAAGAATGCTCCCCCAAACCTCATTTAGCCCACAGGCAGCATGTACTGATCATTCTGCCTTAAAATTAATTTTCTAGAAGTTTAAGTTCTAAGTTTTATATAAATGAACATTAAATTAATGATCTAATTTTCCAACATAAACACTTAATTGTCCCACAAAATGTATATCCAGATGCAAGCAAGTAATTGCATATGCAAAACAATGATTTGCAAGTAAAATGACTTGCTTGCATGTGTGAGGACATATTTTACAGGTGCAATTTAGGTGCAAATTTTTGAAATTTAGAAACCAGATATTCAACCCATCTAACACATTTGTACTGTGATGTGAGGAATAAAATAGAAAAGCTGCTTTGATTCTGAAAGTGTACTAGCACCTAGACTGCTATATCAAGCAGCTTAATGCCTTGGGGTATTTGGGCAGGGGGAATTAAAAATAATAACAAAGTTATTTCATTTGGGAATATAGTTCTTAACCCAAAGTTACTTTTGGTTTAAATTCCAAATCAGTTTTCTCACCAGCTCACACATGCTCACACAGGGCTGCCTGCCGGCAAAATCAGAAAGGAGAAGAAATTTGTCTCAGAAACCCATCTTTTGTTCCATTGTTTTCTTATTTTTCCCTTCCACTATTGAGGTTTTCCTTCCATCTCTGAAGTTTTTAATACTTAATAAACCAACACAAAATGGTAGCACCTCTTTTAGCAGACCTTTCTGACCTTCCTTACCAAGATCAAAATGAACTTGTTTACACATGTTTAAAAATGGTTTGCAGAATTTGGCATAAATAAAGTTGTAAGGTGAGCTTATTAATAGTACGATTCCATGGCCCGGCTACTAGAAATACTCCTTCTGTAGGACTGTAGTTTGGTCCAGGAATATACATTTTTTAATATGTTGTTTCACTGATTTTTAAAGAAAGAGGAAGGGAGAAAGAGAAACACTGGTGTGAGAGAGAAACATCAATCAGTTGGCTCCTGTACACTGAGCATCAACCGAACCTACAACCTGGGTATATGCCCTGACCAGGCACTGAACCAGTGACCTTTTGGCACATGGGTCAACATTCAACAAACTGAGTCACACTACCCAGGGCACATTTTTAATAAGCACTCCGGGTAATCCTGATGTAGACTGCACTTTGAGAAATATTGTCTTCAAAACTCTGGTCTTTATTTTCCAAGGAGACATTTACCTAAAACTTATGAATTAAACAATTAAAAATTAGCAAAGGAATTAAAAAGACCCAATACTTTTACCTCGGAGGTAACCCAGCATAGTGGGAGGAACTCAAATTATAAAGTTAGTTGGACTTTGTTTTGAAAATGTGCTCTTCCACTTGCGAAGTATATAGCAGTGAGCAAGTTCCTGAACCTCTCTGTGGCTCAGTTTCCCCATAAGTGGATTTAATTCAACCATCCTGATCAGGTTCAAGAGGATTAAACAACAGCAAAGGAAGGAGGAGCCCCGGGCCCTGAAGTCCACAGGAAAGCAGGGCTCCTGCTGGGTGTGGGAGAGGAGTCGTTGGATACGTCCGGGAGCCTGGCCATCTCAGGGACTTGAAGGCAGACTTAAGACATTTTGCAGGGATTAATGAGGGAGGCCCAACTGGTCACTTGTATAGACCAAACTCTAAGGCCCAGTCCTGTAGGAAGATATTTCACCAGGTATCAGCAATGGTAGATAAAGATACCAGGAATTTGTTCTAACTTCTATACATAAAAAATGTAGAAAAAGCTCTGGCCTGTGTGACTCCGTTGGTTGGGCATTGTCCGGTGCACTGAAGGGTTGCCAGTTCAATTCCCAGTCAGCACACATGCCCAGGTTATGGGCTTGGTCCCTAGTGGAGGTGTGCAGGAGGGAACCAATAAACATTTCACTCTCATATCAATGTTTCTCTCTCTCTCTCCCTCTTCATTCCTCTCTCTCTAAAAATCAATGAAAAATCTTTTTTAAACATTGAGGAAAAATAAGATCCCCA
>NW_006300104.1:1549009-1561058 GCF_000327345.1 Myotis davidii | reverse complement strand
TCATTCCTTTTGCCCTACCTTCCACTCTCTCTAAAACTCGATATTTTTTCAATGGAAAAAATATTCTCAAATGAAGATTAACAAACAAAATCACTTCCAAGTGGATTAAAGACTTGAATGCAGAAACCTTGTACTATTGAAAGATTTCTTTTTTAAAATGTATTTTTATTGGTTTCAGAGAGTGGGGAGAGATAGAAACATCAATGATGAGAGAGAACCATCGATTGGTTGCCTCCTGATGTCCCTGAATGAGGGTCAAACCCGCAACCTCAGCTTGTGCCCTGACCAGGAATGAACCTGAAACCTTTTGGTGTATGTGACACATTCCAACTAAACCACCCAGCCAGGGATTTTTTTTTTTTTCTTTCTACAAGGCTGTTATTATTGTGCCCAGTTTAAGGACTCCAAGGCAGCGAGAAGTTAATGAACTTACCCAGTGTCCACAGAATAAACTGAGATCTACCCAGGTCTATCTAACTCCACAGACTATTATGTTCTAGTGTCTCTGGCCATGGTTTTCCAGAAAACCACCGAACCTAAATATCATAATCAAATAACCTGCCTCCTTTTGCACCTTCCACCGCTTTTCTTTTCCATCTATCCCACAATAATCACATCACTATTTTCCACAAAGACGTGCACCCTGTTATATCTGTTAGATATCTGTGTGTGTGTTTTAAAAGAATAAATAATGAATAAACTAAAAATAAGGAAATATTTCAGAAAATAATTTTGATGCTGATAACTGTAGTACAATTTTTTTCTTTTTTCTTGTTCTAAAATTTACTTAAAAGTAGCCTGTTGAGAATATTCTCAATTTTGCTGTCTTCATTTTCTTTCTTTTCTAGCCTTAAAACCCTAGAGAAGCTTATGTTTGTTTTTGCTTAAAAATATTTACTTTCTTACACTAGGAGCCTAATTCCAAATACAGTCTCAGGCTGCTAAAAATAGTAGCTTCAACTAAAAACAGTATCTACTATACCTATAGTCTCCATGGTAAGGCACTTTCCTGTTGGAAATGTGCTTAATTTCACTCAAAATACCTTTCCTTTTAGTACGTGATTTAAATTGAATTTTATTTCTACTAGTTTTGCTGGGAGTGATATTATAATTAAATGTTATGTAGCAATAGTTAAATATTGCACACCATGTCTTTATCCCTTTATATTATCCAAGTCTTTGATTGTCCCCAGATGAATCTACCTTATACAAGTAAAAAATTGATGCTTGGAGAGGGTTATCCATCTGCCTGAGGCCACACAAAGCCAAATAGAACTAACTACAAAGTTAATCTTGGAATCAAGTATTCTTTCTTCCCTTGAGTTTGCTCTTATACATCTCTACTTCTACATCTTATATTTTTTAAAGATCCTTTATGTAGGGCACAGTTCCTCACAAGTCTATCATTTGGTTGTAAACTTCTTGAGGGCAAGAGCAATTCTATTGATTCTTGGTACCCACAATATATATTAGTGAGGGTTTATTATAATTGTACAATTAATCATATGTCCATCTCTCCTTACTTCATACAGTATTTAGAGAGGCTTTTAAGAGCATATAAACTCCTACAAGATAACATGAATTTAAAATGAAAGTAAAGAAAGAATATTAGATGTAAGATGTATAAGCAAGATGTAAAATGAAGTCATGGATACAACTAAAGTGTTTTTACCATCCAGCAAAATATTATACTGGCTATAAATGGATCCCACATTTACTTCTAAACTTACTAACACCAAATGAAAACAGGGAAATGCGGCCAGTTACACTATTCACAGTTTCCTCAACCAATTACTGCAGAAGAGGAGTCTTCTTGATACTGCAGACACATGTTCCCTCCAGTGGCTTGTTAAATATGTTAAGTAACTTATAGTGACTGCTCTTGTTTTGGTTTAGTTTGTTGATTTTCTACACATTTCTCTGCCTTTGGGAAATTAACAAGCCAATTTCCTAATAAATTTATACTCTAATAATACCCTAAGCGATACCTCCTATTCATAAATTTGAGTTGTAAAAATACCAAATCCTGTCCTGTTAATCCTTGTGAAATATTCAAGTTTGGCAGAATCTATTGACTGGACACATTCCTAGGATGTGGGAAATAAGGAACATTCTGATCTCCAACCAATATAGCTATATAACTTTCAGCCTTTTCTACAAATTCTAGGTTTCTGGAATTATCCCTGACACCACCTGGTGATCAAAGAGATCAGAGGTCAGACATACCCACTATCATACACCCAGCATTTCTAATAAGATTGCCTGTAAATAGCACTCGGGCATTCCACACTCAGTCCTCTATGTGCATTTTTGGTGCCTCCTCCCTGGCTTCCTTTAATGCTTATTTCATCTGTTGTCACTTGTAAACACCTTGAATGGGAGGAGGAGTATCACATGATATGAGTAACCCCATAATTCTGGCTGGTACCAACTCCATTGTTAAAATAAGAATGTACCAAAGCAGAAATATTTATTGCATTTGGGGGCATTAAACATTGAAAGGATTCCAAATATCAAGGACCAGGGAGGAAATAAGCACAGATGCCACCATTTGGTGGGTTGTTTGTTGTACATTTTAGAGACAAACACAGTAAATGTTTTATAGGCAGAGTTGCATTACCATGCCTCCCCTGACATATTGTGCTTGTGACTTTATTACTTAGTATTTATGTGGTATTTTAACTGTCCTTTATTATTTCTCACAAGCCTAACAAGTCGACTAGTATTATCCCTGTCTTGGTGTGGAACCTTATCACAAATGGCCAGAGATGTTAAATCTCCACCTCAACCCACAGAAGGTTCAAACTCAAAGCTGAAGGAATTGCATTGCCTTGTTCTTGCCTTCTATTAATTGATCTCATCTGTTCACACAATGGCCATTGAAGTCTTAAATTGCATGAGGAAGGGAAACGGAGACTGAAAATACACGTCTGCCCTCATGGAGCTTTCCACTCTGGTTTGACTTGAGGATTAAAAGCATGTAAAACAAAGATTTGCATCATAATGTGATTGCTATGCCTAGGTTAATAGACTGCAATCATGTTACATGGTGTACAGTACAAATAATTTCACTTGCTTGTATTAAAGTATGGAAGCATGGAGAGAGAGAGAGAGAGAGAGAGAGAGAGAGAGAGAGAGAGAAGAAAAGGTGAAAGTAAACATGGAGATAAATGGTTCTCTTAGCCTCAGCTCGGCATCTGGGTACTACCCAGTACATATCTAATTATATATATATGTATATATATAATGAAATATAAGCTATATACAAGCCAGCTGCTTTACTGGTGCTTAATTAATGAAAGCATGAACTGCTCCAACATCTGAGAAAAAAACTGTTGTGTAATAGTACATCAGTCTCTGATATGGCATGAGTATAGACATACATGTACCCTAATTGATGGGCAATTTAGGGGTTTTCAAGGGCAATTGTAACTCTGTGATTTCTACCTTGCATTTCATTTTCAGACATTGAGGGATGTGCCTGGAATGTGTGAGTTGTGCTGGGGGCAGAGGGAGTGGCAGCTTGTTCATATGTGTCAGGAAAGGTCTGAAAAGGCGGCGGCTTTTCAGTTGAAATCTCCAGGAACGTCTGGTATTTGTCTAGGCTGATAAGGAGGATGGAACGTTCTCAGCAGAAGAAATAACAGTATGCAGAGCCAGAAATGTCTGAAATGATGGCCTTCTCTAAAACTTTTAAATAATTAGATGGTCAAAGGTTAAGGTGCATGTGGGAGGGTGACACTGAAACTAAATTGGCACCTGGTGAGAGCAGAGATAATTGCTAAACAAAGAAGTAGCATAATCACTGTGTCCTGAAGGGGGCTGTGTAAACACGGCCTTTGGAGGTATCAAAGCAGGAGCAGAGGTAAGTTGGGAAGCTATTGTCAAGACTCGGGGGGAACCATGAGAACCTCAACTAAGGCATTGGCAACAGGGAGAAGAGGGACGCACAGTTTTAAGAGAATACTAGTAAGAAATGACAGGATTTCGTGACTAATTGGATGCAGGAGATAGCTTGGTTCCCAATTCAAAATATCTAGAAAGTTAATTTTTGTCAAACCCTGAAGAAGTAAAAACAGCTACGTTTATAAATCTAATATATGGGGGGAAAGGTCTTCCTTAAGGAAATTGTCAACAAAAATATTTTTATTTTTGCTTTGGCCACCAGGAAACTCAAAATGAAATTTGAAATCAGTCTTCGTGTTATGATTAATTTTATGTGTCAATGTAGCTGGGCCGGATATTTGGCCAAACATTATTCTATGTTTCTGTGAAGCTATTTTAAAGATGAGATTCACATTTAAATTAGTAGACTGAGCCAAGCAGAGTATCCTCCACAGGTGACTGGGTTTCATTCAATCAGTCAAAGGCCTTAGTAGAAAAACAGTGATCTCCAGCCCTAGCTGGATTGCTCAGTTGATTGTACCAACATTCTGTTCGATTTCTAGTCAGGGCACACACCTAGTTTGCAGGTTCAATCTCACTGTGGGGGGTGCATCTGGGAGACAACTGATCAATGCTTCTCTTACATCAATGTTTCTATGTCTCTAAAATCAATAACATATCCTCAGGTGAGGACTTTAAAAAAAAAGAAATATTGATTTCCATGATTTTCAACTTTTAAAACCTTTTTGCATTTACATGTGTGTGACTTGAATGGTGTAATCAATGTTTTTGTAAATATTTACTATGTTTTTCTACTTAGCTTAATCACAACAATTAAGTACTTTAATAAAAACATTCTAAAGATTGGAGAGAGAGAGAGAGAGAGATTGACCTCCCAGAAATAAAGAGGTTTCTGCCAGCAGACTACTTTTAGACTCAATTGTCCTTAGGTTTCCACCCTTAAACTAATTTCTTAAAATAAGTCTCTATTATCTGTCTCTCTATCACTCCCTGATGGTTCTTTTCTTCCTTTTGCATAATCCTGATTTTTTGTTTGTTTCTTGTTATGCTTTGTATATTTTTAATGTATACACACATATGTCATGTTTGGGGGATGTCTTTTTTCGAAATTAGAAAATGCAATCTGAATTTTGAGCACATTGAAATCAGACTATGCTAGGTACTTCATTTGTTATGCCAATTCTTAAAACAGCCCTGCGTGAGGAACCAGAAGATCTGGCAAACTTTAGATGAAATACATTCTGCTCATTTGTCCTAACTGACCCACTTTGCTTAGTTAGGTTTTCTGCCTAGAAAGCCATTTGAGCTTCTTCTACTGATCTGACCTGTTTCCCATTATGGAAAATGGCCTGTCTCACAAGGCAACCCAATCTATTTTTAGACTATTTAAATGGTTAGAAAATGTTTCCTCATATTGAATAAAACTCCATTTCCATGAAACTTTAATTGAATTTACCAAATATCCACCTTCTGGTCCCAGTTTAACCTCCATCACTTTGGTAGCTAACATATAGGCACCAGGTTCCTCCAAGATTTCTCAATCCAGGCTAAACATCTTAATTATTTTAACCTACCCACTTATGTCAATGATTCTCCACACTTTTACCCTTGTGGTCATTTTTTTTCTGGACAATAATGACAAAAGTAGAATTGTCACAATCACCTGTGTCATGGTGAAATTAATATCCACCTTGAACCGCAGTGAAAGTCATACTTTCCCTTTTTCATATGAACACTTTTTCTTATTTTGCTACATTTGACTATTACTTGATGCCCTGCCAGAGCAATGCAAATATGCATTAGAAATTATGAATGTCAGAGACGGGATTCATAATATATTCATTCTCTCCATTCTGCATCCATAATGGATTCATCATAATGTGCCCTCTGAGTGTGATAGATAAATAATTAAGCAAGAAAGCACTACTTGTATACTGTTATTTAAAATGGAGTAAGCTGACAAAACTAATAATTGACATGAGGTGAGTTAAGGTTTTTCTGGATTTTGTGTGTGTGTGTGTGTGTGTGTGTGTGTGTAAATGGAAAAGCATTTTCTCCTACCTTTTGTATAATTCTTGTATACACATAGGAAAATAAAATGTTAGAGCTTTAATGGGCTTATGTTAATTAGAAAGATGATAGCTTAAAAGTATAAATGACCTGCCCATGATCCTAGAGATAATTGTTGTCCAAGCAGACCTCGGATCCAGTTTATTTGGTCCGATAGTCTCCCTTTTAACATATAAATATATTCTTTTAATATACCTCCAGTATTTTTTCAAAATAAATGTATAATTAATGCATCTTTAAGTATATTCACATCCAGAGAAATAAAAATAAATTGACCCTACTAAGAATTGGGCTGCATAAACATAAGAATTTTAATCACAATCTTAAAAAACATTCTTATATATTCAGTGTTCAAAAGTTCCAGAGAGCAGGTACCACACTGCTTTGAGAGAGTGGAGGAAAATGTGCAATGTTAAGTTTCTGGTAATAATTTGTATTGACTTGTACCCCAAATCGTATATATTAAGCTTACCTGAGCTATATCTCATATGTGATGATAAGGCCAAGACTACCTAAGGTTAGTAAGTTTTAAACTTTCATAGAAATTTCCTGTTATTTTTCTAAAATCCTACATGGAATTCTCATGCTGATCCCTATTTAGCTGAAAGAGAAGTTATTTTCTAACTGAAAGTCTGAATTGAACATAAATCTTTGTTTAAAGCATCTATGCTAAACGCAAGCATAATGGAGATTTATAGACACCTGGACAGAGAAAACTTAAAAAGATCAATTAAAACATACTTTGAGGTATGTAATCACAAGGCAACATCAAAGAAATGTAAGCTAAACTTCTTAAAAGAAAAGAGAAACTGATTTTCCTGCTATATATCAGTACCTGAAGCCAAAATAAAATCAATAACTACTTCACTAAGTTACTGTACAGACCTCAAGAACTACAACAATGACACGTTGCAAGGGTAGAAGTCAATGCAATGGTCTTTGTGAGTTACAGTGAGGGTACCTCTACAGCAATTAACGGATACTGTACATTTCATTGGGAGTTAACACTGATTAACAATGAAGAGCAATCCTTTGCTCCTGAAAATATGTCATGTCAGCAAGGAATATTCATTTGCTTACTTCATTATCTTATCAAAACAATCCATTCTGTGAATCTCAAAGTGAAGCCTGATTTAAAATGATCATCATCCCTGATTCTCGGTTAACTTGGTAAAGACTATATACAAAAAATCTACAGCTAACATTATTCTTAATGGTGTGAAACTCAAAGCTTTCCCAATAAAATCAGGTACAAGATAAGAATGTCACCTCTCATCACTCCTTTTCAACATTGTACAGGAAAGTCTTGGCTAATTCAGTAAGACTAGAAAAAGAAATAAAAAGCATACATATTGTGAAGGAAGCAATAAAGCTGTCTTTCTTCTCAGATGACATGATTGATCATCTCTGGAGAAAATCTGAAAGAATCAACCAAAAAACTCCTGGAACTAATAAGTGATTATTGCAAGATTCCAGAATACAAAGTTGAATGTACAAAAGTCAATTGCTTTCCTATATGCCAAAAATAAATTAGTTCAATTTTATTTTAAAACACAATACCATTTACAGTAGCACTAAAAATGGATTATTTAGTTATGAATCTAATAATATGTTCAAGTTCTATTTGAGAAAAACTTTAAAACTCTGATGGATGAAATCAAAGAATAATTAAATAAATTGAGAAATATTTATTTTTCATGGATAGGAAGACTATTCGTGAAAATGTTGTAAAGATGTCGGTCCTTCCCAACTGGAAATACAATCCCAATCAAAATGCAAGCAAGTTATTTTATGGCATCAACAAGTTAATTCTAAAGTTTGAATACAGAGACAGAAGATCCAGAATAGCCAACATAATATTAAAGGAAAAGAACAAAGTTGGAGGACTGATGTTATTCCTCTTCAAAACCTACTGTGAAGCTACAGTACTCAACACAGTGTGGTATTGGCCAAAGAACTGACAAATAGATCAATGGGATAGAGAGCCAAGAAATAGACCCACATAAATATAACAGCGAGTATGAACCCTGATGTAAATATTAACTTTGGGTGATTACAACTGTCATTATAGGACCATCCTTTGGGGGAAAATGCATCAACTCTGGTAAGTGATGCTGATAATGGGGGAGGTTATACGTATGTGAGGGCAGTGAATATATGCAAATCCAATTGACTCACATATTTGGTACCTTGACAGGGGTCACTAAAAATCTGGGCTCAGCTGGGACTATCTCTGGAATACCTATCTGTGGCCTTTCCACGTAGTGAGAACTTCCTCAAAGCATGGCTTCTTCAGGATAGTCAGACTTCCAGAATGGTGCTCAGGGCTCCCAGGGGAAGTATTCCAGAAAACAATTCAGAAGCTGCATGTCTTATATAACCTAGTATTTGCGGCAACATAGTGTCATTTTTATCATTTTCTGTTGATTAAAAGAGTCACAAGACTACCAAGATTCAGGGGGAGGGAACCTAAAGCCCATCTCTTAATCAGAGTAGTGTCAAAGCATTCATGGCCACGTTTTGAAGCAATCACAGATTCAAAACCCTTATTCCAGATCAATACGTGATGTTTAGTCTTGGGTATTTATCGTTTGTCATTACTGAAGCAAGTAGGACAAATGGGTAATTTATACAGACTTTTACTCCAATAAAGCCATTTTAAAATGAAAATATATATAACTCAAAAGCATTTTCATATGAAACCACAATGCGAGCCTAATATTATTTTCTGTCAATTCCTATCAAAGCACAAAAAGTTTACACATTTTTTGTTCTTAATGAAAAATGAATCTAAAATAGAAAAGTCACAGCAAAGACCTGAGATTGTTGGCATCTGAGTAACAAAAGGACAAAGAGATGATGGATGGCGATATGTATATTAGCAAGAACCACGCACTGTTCATAGCCACTTGCCTGCTTTGAAACTGGATTTCCACCAAAGTCTTTACAAGGAGGAGAGCACGAGTGGATGACAAGCAGAACCCCTCAGGAGCAGAGACCAGGTTTGGAGGATTATAAATAGAGATGCCCTAAACCCTTCAACATATAAAAGTAAACCCATCAATAAAACTACGAGGAGAAGAAACAGCCTGAAAACCCCAGGGGGAAAAGGGAGCTTAGAATAAATGAAAAAACAAAAAACTCCCGGTTATTCTTCCATGTGAAGAAGACTGTCTTATCAGTCATGGCGAAGGGGAATATAGAGGGTATTGTTTTCATGGCCCGCTGAGTATATTTTGTTTGGGACATTAAAAAATGACGATGAAGCCAAAAAAATAAAACAATTGAGGGCTGTTGTTTTTTGTAACTGTAAAGGAAACAATAAAACAGGATTTAGAAAAGTTGTGATTATTAATCCAACCATCTTGAAAATAACAATGTAATAATTTACAGAGCAGCGTTAGCTTTTGTCAATGAGGGTGACTAGAAAAATAATCATGGCGTATAAAGAATTGTCGTCTTCCAGATTTTTTATGGTTATTTATATCTTATTGTATGAGCTGTAAACAACTGTTCTAAACTGAACATATTCTATAAAGAAAAACATTGTTTATAAGGTCTACTCTATCTTTCAACATAAGTATGTGAATAGATATACAAAAGAGTTGCTTTATCCCAATTTTATTAGCTAGAAATCTGTACTGACTCATTCTAGTACGTAGTCCAATAAAAAAAAAAACACAGTAGAGCTGTTTATAATGATGGATGCAAAGCTCTCTAAAAGATACTGCAGGGACTTCTGAGTCATCAAAATAAAACTGAGAAAAAATTGGCTGGAAAAAGATTATGGAACAATAGGTATGGACACTGTAAATGAATAGATAACTTTATACAAGGCTTTGTTATACTTCACCTGGAGAGTAGGGTGTGGCAAGACAGAAGCCAGACACCTGAATAAGTTATAAAAGAATAGAGTGCAAATGCTAAATGTAGCCTAAAAGGTAAGTCAGTGAGGCAGTGCTGGCTAAAGGTACTAGGATGGAGAGTTCAAGAGCTGAGTATGAGTTGGGAAGCTTAGTCAAGAAAAAGCAGAGGTGATAAAGGAACAGGAAACGGAACTTCAAGAAGAAATGTATATGGGGGTGGTCATTGCCCAAATCTTCACCAATTTCACTCAAGGTAAAGCTTTGCCCTCAGCCAGTTTCATGCTCCAAATGCGGCCTATTGCTTACTTATTTCTAATGGAAACTGCTTAAAACAGTAGGTATATTTTTCTTTGTTATAATTTACCTCTCCACCCTTTACTTGCTCCTTATGCTAGCAACAGTTAGATCTTCTCCATCCTCTCCCCAAAAGAAACTACTGTGACAAGATGATAAAGTGTTACCCCTTCTGTCACTTTAATTCACTAGTTCTTTCTTTCTGTTGGCCAATACATCTTTTGGTTAGGACAACATTCTTCATTCATTGCCTCAATGAAGGATGACGAAACAGAATGACAAAAGAGGGTGGGTGGGATGGAGTATAACCACTTTTTGTTTGTTTGTTTCAAATGTCTAGGTATGTGGGGAAAAGAGAAGATACATTTTGGAGAAGAAAGATGATGATGATGATATGTTTTATGATGATGGAAGAAGAGGAGAGATGATAGATGATATAGATGATTGATAGATCCTGGGTCTCCAACTTGCAGACAGCGGATTGTGGGTCTTCTCTGCCTCCATCATTGCATGAGCCAATTCCTCATAATAAGTCTCCAGATAAACAGGTGATAGATGATAGATAGATAGATAGATAGATAGATAGATAGATAGATAGATAGATGATAGATAGAGATGATGGATGGATAGATAGATAGATAGATAGATAGATAGATAGATAATCTATAAACTTCCCAGATTCTGGAATGTGAAGTTGAGAGAGGAAAGAATGCAAGGAACTGAGGGGGGAGAGGTAAGGAGACAAAGTGAGGGTCCCAGCCTCAGACCTGCAGAGATTACATGACAAAAGCAGTGTTGCATCCAGACATTTCCCAGTCTCCACTAAGGTGAACATTCTTCCAGGGCATGAGCTAGCACCATCACGTACCTCTTATTCCAGCCAGAAATCTGGGAAGAAATCTTGACTAGTCTTCCTTTTACCACATACTACTCCTGTGGATCCTATTTTCTAAATATCCCCTGTATCAGTCAGCTTCCCACCATCCTCAATGCCACTACCCTAGTTCACTCAGTCCATCTCATCCAGTCCATGCCAGCTCATGTCTTGCCTATGTTATAGCAACCTCCAAACTGGATTTTTATTATTAAACTACGGGCCCGGTGCACGAAATTCGTGCACAGGGTGTGGGGGGGGGGGGGGTGTCCCTCAGCCCAGCCTGCCCCCTCTCACATACTGGGAGCCCTCAGGCATTGACCCCCATCCCCCTCCAATCGCAGGGGACCCTCAGTTCCCCCCATCACTAGTTCTGCCCCCAGCCCAGGCCTGATGCCTCTGGCCCAGGCATCAGGCCTGGGCAGAGGACCCCCAGCCCCCCGCCCAGGCCTGATGCCTCTGGCCCAGGCATCAGGCCTGGGCAGAGGACCCCCAGCCCCCCGCCCAGGCCTGATGCCTCTGGCCCAGGCATCAGGCCTGGGCAGAGGACCCCCAGCCCCCCGCCCAGGCCTGATGCCTCTGGCCCAGGCATCAGGCCTGGGCAGAGGACCCCCAGCCCCCCGCCCAGGCCTGATGCCTCTGGCCCAGGCATCAGGCCTGGGCAGAGGACCCCCAGCCCCCCGCCCAGGCCTGATGCCTCTGGCCCAGGCATCAGGCCTGGGCAGAGGACCCCCAGCCCCCCGCCCAGGCCTGATGCCTCTGGCCCAGGCCTGATGCCTCGGCCAGAGGAGTTGACCCTCATCACCCTCCAATCACCAATCACCGGATCAGCCCCTTGACCAGGCCTGAGGCCTCTGGCTGAGGCATCCGGCCCGGGCAGCGGGCACCCGCAGCTGCAGTGGCCCCGTGATCGTGGGCTTCGCTTTAGGCCCTGGCAAGGGACCCCTAGCTCCCGGGACTGCCAGCTTCGACCGTGCCCAGCTCCCATTGCTGGCTCCACCCCTACTTCCTGCTATCACTGGCCATGGTGGAAAAGGCA
>NW_006300104.1:1542455-1548836 GCF_000327345.1 Myotis davidii | reverse complement strand
CCTGCATTGTGCCTACATATGCAAATTAACCGCCATCTTTGTTGTCAGTTAACTGCCAATCTGAGTTGGCAGTTAATTTACATATAGCCCTGATTAGCCAATGAAAATGGTAGCGCCGTACGCCAATTACCATTTTTCTGTTTTATTAGTGTAGATGCATTGGGGTGACAGTTGTTAATAGGATCATATGGGTTTAAAGTGTACATTTCTATGATACATGATCTGTATATTGCATTGTGTGCCCACCACCCAAAGTCAAATCATCTTTCGTCATCGTATACTTGTCCATCTTTACTCTTTACCTTCTACCCCAAACTGGGTTTTTGTTGTGTGTTTTTTTACTCTTATCAGTCTACAAACCAAAACATTACATTTTCTAATAACCTTTCTTGTTGATTGGCACATCAACTTTATGTTAGACTGATTTACTTCATATTCAGTTTGGTTTTACTCATCCATAAATTGGGTTCAATAGTAATAACTACTGATCAGACAATTTGGAGGATTCAATGAGTCACTACCTGTAAAGTATGCTCACCTGTACCTTGTTACCCAGAATACACAGTAAATGTTGTCTATCAACATTGATGTTATGTTATATAACAATTATAATATTAAATATTTTCCTACCACTCACCTGTCGAAGGCCAAAGTACAAAATAGACTTAGGAAGAGGGTTTGGTTGAATTTATTCAAGATGAGCTAACTTAAACCAAAAGGGACTCTCCAGAAGTTCTAGGCCAGAGTACCACCAGCTTCACAGCCTCCCAGAATGAGGGTCTGGGAAGCATTAGGATCCAAAGTGACTGCCTTCCTCTTTAAAAAGATACTTTTATTGATTTCAGCAAGGAAGGGAGAGGGAGAAAGAGATAGAAATATCAATGATGAGAGAGAACCACTGATCGGCAGCCTTCTGCATGCCCACCAGTGGGGATGGAGACCACAACCCGGGCATGTGCCTGACCTGGAATCAAACCATGACTTCCTTGTTCATAGGTCAATGCTCCACCACTGAGCCACACCAGGCGGGCTGCTTTCCTTTTTTATTATTTTTCCCATGCCCACATTGGTTTTTGTTTCCACTTTTCATTTTATCTGTTTCATTCTCTCTCTGAAGACTGACTTTCTCTGCTGATTTTACATAGTTATGAAAGCAAAGAGCTACCCCAAGATTTTCTACATATCTTCTCACTTAAAACTCCCAACAAAAACAGTTTTCAAAATGTTTGCAAGCCTGGAAATGATTGGTCATCTTGAGGAAGCTGCGAGTCTGAGAAGGGCTATGGGAAGGGCAGGCAGCCTGATGAATGGGCCTGTTGATCATGACTCCAAACTACGTTCCGACCATGTCTCCTATCACTTCCCTGCAAAGTAGATGCTCCAGCCATGCTGAATTCTCAGTTCCCACAATTGCTACATCTGTGGTGATAGCCCCTTTCCAGCTCTCACCTAACCAACTTCTACTTATCCTTCCAAGTCAACCCACACACAAACACACTGATAATACCTTCACTTCCCATTACTGCAGATGACTGGATATTTTGCATATTGTCTAATTATAGCTCCTCACACAATGTATAAACTTATATATCTTTTCTCTGAGCTTCTTTAGGACAGGGATTCTTATTTTTAATTCATCTTCATATCTTCAGCATGTAGACACTTTGTTGATTGAACACTTATATGAAAATTAATTGTAATTTTTATTATAAAATTACATTCATCCAGTCTATTCAGGAGAACCAGTCTGAGCTTATGAAAAATCTAAATTGATAAATATTTTAAAGTAATGCCTTTCAAAAACACACCTTTTCAGCATACACAGAAGTGAAACTAAAGCTAACAATTTATTAAAGAATAAGTATTCTGATAGATCTGTCTTAATTAATAAGAACCATTAGATATAACTCTATTTGTTTCATGTAAATAGACATTGCCAAAATGGTTTGACATTGTGTGGGATTAGATTATTTCATGTAAACTAATCATTGTCTTGGCTTTCAAATCATCATATACTTTATTACATGAATAATCTATCTATCTTTTCCAGAAATGATGCAAGAGTAACTGGTTTGTGCCTGAATAAATCTGAATATTGAACACACATAAGTCCATGTTAATAACTGTACTCTGCCTGTCTCTATTTATGATGAAATTAAATACACATGGTATTTTTAAAATCATTTTAAAATCATTTTTATTGAGAATAACTATTTTAGTGTTATTGCATTTCAGTCCTTAGAACTGCCTTATCCTTTCCTACTCCTTTTCCCCCTCCTATTCTTCATCTCATTCTATTTCTTCTGAAATATGACTAAAATCTAGCAACACCCCCTGTTTGATTCTTCTAGTCTGCTGACCTCAACGGTTTTTATTCTTTCCCCTATGTCGTGTACTCGGAAATATAGTGGTACTTGGAGTCTTCCACAAATATTTGTTCACCTTCTGACCCAGTGAGTACACTTTCCCACTTTGCTGAAACTTGACCTCGTCACTTGCTTTATAATAACATATTAACATATGTGCTTGAATGGCTTATTTGACTTCTTGTGCCTGGTAATCCACCACAAGAAGAGTTGGCCCCAGGTAAATGCTGCTTCTTCTGAGTGGGCCCCAGATCAGACACATTGAGCCAACTTGAACTTAATGCACAAACTGGAGCTGAACCCAACCGATCTTGCCGCCTAAAAAAGACCAGCACAGATGTGTCCATCATAATCAGATACCTGTTGACTGCAGACCTGAGAGCATGGCAATAAATTCCCACTGTTGTCAATTACTACATTCTGAGATCATGTGTTATATAGCATTATTGTGGCAAGAGCTGGCTATTATAAAATTCTTCCTGACATCACCACACTGATTGTAAAACATAAGGGGGCAAAAAGCCTCAATTTTATTAAATCTAGGCATCATTCACATGACAAGACTTATGTAGGCAATTAAGAGCTAAAAGAGCCCTAACAGGTTTGGCTCAGTGGATAGAGCATCAGCCTGCAGACTGAAAGGTCCCAGGTTTGATTCCAGTCAAGGGCATGTACCTTGGTTGTGGGCACATCCCCAGTAGGAGGTGTGCAGGAGGCAGCTGATCGATGTTTCTCTCTCATCGATGTTTCTAACTCTCTATCCCACTCCCTTCCTCTCTGTAAAAAATCAATAAAATATATTTTTTTTTTAAAAAAAGAGCTAAAAGAGCTGATTTTGGGTTATGATCAAGCACCTAATACAGTGATGGCAAATCTTTTGAGCTCGGTGTTGTCAGCATTTTGAAAAACCCTAACTTAACTCTGGTGCCGTATCACATATAGAAATTTTTTGGAATTTGCAACCATAGTAAAACAAAGACTTACATTTTTGATATTTATTTTATATATTTAAATGCCATTTAACAAAGAAAAATCAACTAAAAAATGAGTTTGCGTGTCACCTCTGACACGCATGTCATAGGTTCGCCATCACTGACCTAATATATACCAGGAATTTTTTATGTGCATTATTTCTAATCCACCATTTTACAGGTAAGAAAACTGATTCAGAAAATCTAGTTAACTTTCTCAAGGCCATGATGCTAATAAGTGGTAGGACTGATATGCAAACCTAGGTTTGTACCTTCTCCTCTCTTACACTGCACATTATCACTTATGCTGTCAATTAAAGTGACATAATAAGTAATGCAGTTCCCAGAATTAATGTCACATTCAGATGTACTTTCTGTTTATTATTGACTAGAGGCCCAGTGCACAAATTCATGCATGGATGGGGTCCAGCCAGCCCGCCCCACTGGGGTCAATCGGGACCGGGCTGGCAGAGGGGAGAGGCCATGGGAGGTTGGCCGGCCAGCCCTGCCCCCTAATTTGGGGGAGGGGGGCAATCGGGGATGGGGACAGCCAGGGATAGGGCCACAGGCGGATGGGGAGGTGGCCAATCAGGGGCAGGGCTAGCTATAGAGAGAAGTTGCGGGCAGTTGGCAGGCCAGCTCCACCCCTAATTAGGGTTGGGGGCTGATCAGGGGCCAGGCCGGCCAGGGGGAGAAGCTGCAGGAGGTTGGGGGGGTACAATCAGGGCCCTGATTGGGCCGGTTGGCCGTCGCAGTGCGTGTCATAGCGACGGGTCATTCCAGTCGTTCTGGTCACTTAGCTTTTATATATATAGTTATTTGATGGGTAGCAAATAATTTAGGCTCCCTTCATATAAAAAGATAAAATATTCAAACATTTTAATTATGTACATAGTGAAATTTAACATTTTTTAAATTTAGAAATTCAGTCTATTGTGTAAGTTGTCAGAGCAGGTGCAGAAGATAGTTTTTATTTACAGTATCACAAAGATACTGAATGTCTAAAATAAAGTAAATTTATCATTCTGTGCCTTTCCCATATCATGTTCAGTGACTGACAATTCTGTGAGTGTACAAAAAAACTCAGATTTGAAAAATACCAAATGACTGTTATTTTACCATTATAAACGGAAAAAATGTTTGAAAATATGACATAAAAATACTCCAAACAACAACTTAGTGGAATTATAGTTGAAAGATACCAATTTCAAGTACTTTCACTCTTTGATTTTTAGTCCTTTTCACCATCCAAACAAAAACTTCTGCTTTGGATGTTTTGTGTTGATTTGTTTTGTTTTTATACAGGCATCTTTTATAAATATCATGGCTTTTCTAATACAGAGAATATCTACAGAAAAGGAAGACAGAAACGTTTCTAACTCAAACAGCAAACTACTGACTGTTCTCATAGGCCACAGAGCATAGTGTACCAAATATTACACATATAACCACTGTGAGCAACAATGAGAAAAAGGACTTCACAAGAGTAGTACAATATTCTGATGGTCTTGCTTCATCCCATCTCGATGTGCCAAGAGGAAGAACATCTTTTTTAAAAAATATATATTTTATTGATTTTTTACAGAGAGGAAGGGAGAGCGATAGAGAGTTAGAAACATCGATGAGAGAGAAACATCGACCAGCTGCCTCCTGCACATCTCCTACTGGGGATGTGCCCGCAACCCAGGTACATGCCCTTGACCGGAATCGAACCTGGGACCTCCCAGTCCGCAGGCCGACGCTCTATCCACTGAGCCCAACCGGTTTCGGCAGGAAGAACATCTTAAATACCAATCTGATAATCCACTAGGTTTATTAACATGTCAGAATCTTAGATACTTAAGGTGTCAAAGTTTAGACATTTATGGTGTCAGAAGTTGAAATTTGAAGTAAGAATAAAAATCGAAGTTAGCAGTGGAGTCATGAGTTAGGCTTGATGCGGAATACAGTTCAGATTTACTGGGGGATGGGAGACTTCCAGGCAACTGAATAAAAAATGAGTGTTGTTTTCTGCCTTAACACATGGTCTATCCTGGAATATATTTCCTGTGCATTGAAAATAATATATATTCTGCTGATTTTGGTTGAAATGTTCTGAAAATATCAATTCAGTTTTTCTGGTCTAGTGTATAAATTAAGGCTGCTGTTCCCTTGGTGATTTTTGGTCTAGAAGATTTATCCATTGATGTCAATGAAGTGTTAAAATCCCCTACTTTGGCTATTTCTGTCAATCTCTCCAATTATTTTCATCAAGATTTCCTTCATAAATTTGGGTGCTCCTTTGTTGGGTATATAAATGTTTACAAGGATGATATCCTCTTGTTGGATCGATCCCTTTATAAGTATGTAATGTCCTTTGTCTCTTATTATATCATTTGTTTTAAAAGACGGATATTAGTATTGCTACCCAAGCTTCATTTTTTTTCATTTTCATTTGCATGAAATATCCTTTATCATCCCTTTACTTTCATTCAGTCTGCATGTGTCCTTCATTTTTAGGTAGGTCTCTTGTAGATAAGCTTATATATAGGTATTGTGTCCTTATCCATTTAGCTACTCTGTCTTTGGATTGAAGTGTTTAATCCATTTATATTTGAAATGATTATTGACAGGTACCTATTTATTGCTATTTTAGTCATTATAACTATGTTAATTGGGTTTTTTCTTGTTGTTTTTTTCCATGATTATTGACAGGTACCTATTTATTGCTATTTCAGTCATTATAACTATGTTAATGGGATTTTTTCTTGTTTGTTTGTTTTTTTCCTTCTTTCTTTCACATTTCTTATACTGCTGCTTAGGAGGTAATGAACTCTTTAGCTTTTTCTTATCTAGGAAGCTCTTTATTTCTTCTTTAATTTTTAATAATAGCCTGGCAACCTCAGACCAAGTGAACTCTACCTGACCTGACTTTGAATGAGATGACTGCTCTCTCCCTCATCCCCACTGAGCAGAGCCCCACTCACAGAAGCCGGATGTGCTAGGTATGTGGGCTGGGCTGGCACAAGGCTAGGGCAAAGGTCAATGTTGGAGTAACTCTGTGG
>NW_006300104.1:1532929-1541716 GCF_000327345.1 Myotis davidii | reverse complement strand
CACCTCCTGCCCCTGGCAGCCCCTGCTCTGCTCCTTTACCTGTTCTGTAGGTTCCTTATCAACTGAATCTTACAATAGGTACCTTTTTGTGCCTGTGCACATATTTTTGTTTGTTTTTATCTGAAATAACATTTTTTGTCATTTCAAAGGGAAATCCCAGGTGGATTAGAGATTAGATTAAAAATAAAAATTTAAAAAAGAATCCCTTCTGGTAGTGTGTACATAATCTCGAGATAGAGTCCACTGTGCTAAGAGTGACCCCAGGGCCAGAAGCCAGTCAGGCAATGAGTGGCTCTTCCTCTGCTCCAAATAGAAATGAGGAAATTGCATAAACATGGAAAGACAAAACACAAGCTGCAAAGCATTCCTCACAATGAAAGACCAGAGAAACATTTAAAATCACTGTGGTGCAGAACACTCTCAAAAGTTAGTGTTTTCTAAAGGGACAAAGGGCAAACACACTTCCAACAAGAGTCAGTGCACACACCTCTACATGGACACCCACACTGTCAACACTGGGGGTGTGCAGGGCCTGCCAAGGCTCCACAGGTGCACACCTCACCTGGCAGTGCTCCCCCTAGGGGTTACCCCACAGAAATCCTTGCACAATTGTTCAAAGATGTATTTTTGAGACTGTCCATCAGAGCACTGATGAAATAGCCTGGAATTGGAGAAGCCATTAATGTCCATGGAGAGGGGATGGGTTCCACCAACCTGGTCCACATGGAGAAGGGAAGCTGAGCAGCTGCTCAAGTGGGTGCAGGGGTCTCTACATGCCCAGAGATAAAGACCCCAGGGATCCTCACATGTGACCAACTCAAACTGAAAGAGGCAGAGTGTGAGAGGTACCTACCAAGCCACTTTTGGGGTGGTACTTGCAAATCTGTTATCTTCTCCTTGAGGTGATGTCCAATTTTTTTTTATAATGCATGAATGAGTGATAGTTCTAAAAATATTAAAGTCATATATTCAATATTATCCATTTAGAACTCACCTATATAGTAAACTGTATTATTTCGTTTTTGTTCTTAAAGGAGTTAGGACAAGAAATAAGGTTTTTTATGGTACAACAATGAATACCAAAGTGATTCAGAATCAAGTAAAGAACAAAGTCCTTCCGGGGAGGGGAACCCTGACAGGGGTGCTCACCATTCCAGTCTTTTTCCTGTGTGTGCACAAATTGTGTCCTCATGTGCATGTGTGTTTACCTGTACTCCCATGCTCATGCATACATGTGTGGGTGCCTATGTGTGTTCACATGTGCATGTGTGTGTTCAGTTATAGGTGTTGGGCTGGGAGGATTCCCGGGCCTGTGCCCTTCTGGAGCCTCATTTCCCTAGGGGTAGACACTGCCAGTCAGTCCTCTTCCTTCTGGCATTTTCTGTGTCCCCACATCAGAATCTCTGAAGCCCCTGCTGTGGAGCATGAGCCATTTCCGATTTTTCACTCCCATCATCTTGCTGAAGGGAACATCTGTGTCTATAAATCTTTATTTATTTTGGATGTGTCTCTAGAAGTGGAAATCCTCAGTCTAATATAAGCACAACTTTAAGGTGTTGGGGGTGGTTCCCTACATTTGAGTTCACCTTGTCTACTGTGAGCCTTGTTTGGGAAAACAGGGGTAGCAAGACCGACAGGGGAGGGGGAGGGGGTAGGAAGGAGGAGGAGGGGTAGGTAAAGGGGGAGATGAAGTTATCTGAGAGTGACACACCTAGCTTGTAAGGTAAAAATCTTCATCTTATCCATAGCAAAATTTCAAGCTTTGTTGAGCAAGTGGTAAAATAATTTTTGAGCATTTGACATTTCCTTCCAGAAGTTTGTGCCTACTCCTCCTTTGCATATATAATCTTCCACTCCATAATCTTTCATGATTATGACAGAATTTATACACTCCTTTCTGTAGGGTACTTAATAGAGCATTTATACAACAACAAGCAAACAAATTGAACATTAAGGAAACAACAAAATCATGATTTAAATCATATACAAGAGAAAACCTGAAAAATACAAACACATAGGACTAAAGAACAATGAATGTGTTAACAATGAGATCAAGGAAGAAATGAATAGATACCTTGAGACTAATAAACATGGAAAAACAACAACCCAAAGCCTATGGGGACACAGTGAAAAGCAATCCTCAGTTGGAAATTCCTGACAACACAGGTCTATCTCAAGAATCAAGAAAAATCTCAAATGAACAACCTAACTTCACATCTGAAGGAACTAGAAAAAGAACAGCAATCAAAACCAGAAGTGAGAAGAAAGGAAATAATAAAGATCAGAGTAGAAATAAACTTTAAATGCCATTTAACAGAAAAATCAACCAAAAAAATGAATTCGCGTGTCACCTCTGACACACATGCCATAGGTTCGCCATCACTGAGCGGGTCAGAGTTTGATTCCTAATCAGTGCACTTGATTGGGTTGCAGGCTCAATCCCCAGTAGGGGGCACTCAGGAGGCAGCTGATCAAGGATTCTCTCTCATCATTGATGTTTCTATCTCTCCCTCTTCCTTCCTTTCTAAAATCAATAAAAATGTATTTTTAAAAAATGCAAAAGTTTAATGACTAAGAACTGGTTCTTTGAAAGGAGCAAACATTCTCCAGGCGAAGGCTTCTGAGCCTGAGCAAGGGTGGCGGTACCAGAGAACGCTACCTTCCCCCAAGCCTGCCCATCTGTCCCTCCCTGGTGTTCCTTTAGCTCAGTGGTTCTCAACCTTCCTAATGCCGCAACCCTTTAATATAGTTCCTCATGTTGTGGCGACACCCAACCATAAAATTATTTTCGTTGCTACTTCATAACTGTAATTTTGCTACTGTTTTGAATCATAACGTAAATATCTGATATGCAGGATGTATTTTCATTGTTACAAACTGAACATAATTAAATCATAGTGATTAATCACAAAAACAATATGTTTTCCGATGGTCTTAGGCGACCCCTGTGAAAGAGTCATTTGCCCCCCAAAGGGGTCGCGACCCACAGGTTGAGAACCGCTGCAGCTCCTCTGGTTCTGTTTTGTTCATTGGCCACTATGTCCATCCCAAGGAGTGAACTTTTCTTTCCATCCTTTGGGGCATGGGTGACTGTGTCCTGCCCTGCCCCTGCCCCAGGGCAGTGTCTGCTGCCCGAGCCCAGACACACAGGGGCCTGCCTGGGAGCATGCCCTTGGACCCTCCTTGTGTTGCCAATTTATTAACAACAAATAAACCAATAAGATGGAAGCTAAAAAAAATAAATAAATAAACTTGTTCTGAGCTGAAATGTAAAGGACTTTTGGTGAAAGATTTGGATTCAGCTACTTTAGATTAAGAGAAAAAAAGTTTCTTCTTATACTATGAAAGAGAATATTTTATGTTTTTTAAAAGTTCACTACTGATTTCAGAAAGTAAAATATTCCTAGGGCAGCCAGCACTAAAGAAAATAAAAATCTAAAATAATTAAAATAGATTTTAAAAATAATCTTATTAACAGATAATTATTTTTCTACTTTATTTTTTCTTTCCAAAATGGGTCCTCTGAGCATCCAATACCAAATCCTTAACTACATCTATCAAATTTTACCTTGCTTGGTCTTCTTCGAAATCTTTCTTTCACATATTTGCATTTCCTTAAATGTGAATAATGTTCAAAGTTTTCACATATACTGTATTTTAAGGTACTATGATTATTGAGTTTTACACTATTATTTATTTATTAAAAGCTATTGATTTATCTTCTTATTCTAAGAAATAGTATGAGAGAATATTCCTTGAAATCGGAGGAACTAACATTTATTTAAGGAAAGAACATTAAAATCATTTTAATATTATAAGTATCTGTTCCAAGGCCTAGATCTAACATTTTAATGAAAAATGTAAATGTTTAGGTAATCATGCCCCCAGTATAAAAAATACTATCTGTGAATAAAAGATTAAAATATTATTTGCATTTAATTAGCTTTGAAAGAAAATAATAGCAAATTATAAAAACATTCTTGAATCACTAATGTTATTTGTTTTTATGTTCATCACCTTAAAAAGTAAACATTCATTTAAAACTTAGAGCTGAAAATAATGGAATAGGGGAGAAGAGTCAAGAAGGAAATAGTCACTGAATATTTTAATAAACTAGACTGCTAATAACTCAAACATAGTAATACTTACAAATGGGCTGAAGCATGGTAGTAGTGGCTTTGTGATTTAGAGAATAATGGCTTTAGAATGGACAACTGTCAAGTTGGTTTTGTCCAAGAGTTGCCTTAATACTTTGGTATAACTCTTGGCATAAACCAGGGGTGGGCAAACTTTTTGACTCGAGGGCCACAATGGGTTCTTAAACTGGATCGGAAGGCCGGAACAAAAGCATGGATGGAGTGTTTGTGTGAACTAATATAAATTCAATGTAAACATCATTACATAAAAGGGTACGGGCTCTTTTTTTTTTTTTTTTTTTAGTTTTATTCATTTCAAACGGGCCGGATCCGGCCTGCGGGCCGTATTTTGCCCACGGCTGGCATAAACCAAAATTTAGATACAACATGGTGATGGCCAATATATTACTCAGGGCCATCCTGAGAAACAGAAGAGAGAGAGAGAACAGATGATTGATAGAGGATAGATAGATAGATAGATAGATAGATAGATAGATAGATAGATAATAGAAGAAAAGAGGAGATTTATTATAGGAACTGCCTCATGTAGTAATAAATGCCAAGAAGTCCCACAGCCTGCCCTTTGTAAGCTGGAGAAGCAGGAAAGCTGGTTATGTAATTCAGCCCAAGTTCAAAGGCTGGGGAATCAGGGGTCCAATGGTGTAAATCTCAGTCTGGGTCAGAAAGCCCAGGAACCAGTGGCACCAATGTCTAAGGGCAGGAGAACATAGATGTCTCGGCTCAAGCACAGAGAGAGTTTGCCCTTCTTCTGCCTTTCTGCTCTATTTAGATCCTCAGCGGACTGAATGATTCCCATCTGCATTATGGAGGGCAATCTTTGTTACTCAGTCAAACGCTCATCCCTTTTAGAAACACCCTCACCTACACACCCAGAAACAATGCTTTGCCATCTATCTGAGCGTCCTCTAGCTGAGTGGACACATAAAATCAACCATCAAAGCCAATGACTGGAAAATATTTGTTACAGGCACAAATGAGAAACTGACCTTGTTAGTCGAAAATTCTACAAATTAATGGCAACCAGAAAATGTCTGCATTAGCAAACCAAACCCAGAGCTGAAATCCCAAACTTTGGCGTATGCAATTCCAAGTAATCACAGACAGGGAAGGCGATGTCGCTCCCTGCTCACTCCCAGTTCAGGGCGTAGTTTCCAGGTTGCCCCTTCCCCCGTGGACACTCCAGGACAGTAGGAGTGGAACATGATGCAAATAGGATATTATGAAAAAGAAGAACAAAGTAACTTGATGATTTACGAGGACGTTCAGATCCACTTGCAGATCCAGATATAAATAATGAAAATCTAGACCATAAAAGGCACAGTTTGTGGCTTCCAGTCAAGAAGGCAGAGTCAGTAAATACGGTCTTCGCATCCTTCACAACCACATCAAAATTACAACTAACCTACAGAACAGCCATCATTCAGAACCATCTGAAATCTAGCTGAATGAAGTCCCGCAAGCAGCCATGTTGAGACTGGTAGGAGGGGTGGTTAAATACCAGGAGGGATGTCTCACCTGCAGAGGTCCCCCCTGAGGAGCGAGGGGTCCCAGCCCCACATCAGGCCCCCCCAGCCCAGGATTCCAGTCCAGGAAGAGAAGTTCCCAGGACTTCCAGCAGAGACTGTGGCTAAGACAGAAGGCTGCTGGAGTCCCTCTTAAAGAGCCCACACACTGACTTACTCAGATCACCCCCTGAGCTCCAGCGATGAGTCACCAGGGACAAACTGAGGAGGAACTGAATTTTGTCTTCAGGTCAGGCTGGATGGTCCAGCTTTCTCCCAGTCGGAAGTGCAGGCAGACCAATTTTCCTTTTCTGAGTCCTTCCCACACAGAGCCGGCAGGAGGACACCATATGGGTCTCCATCAACCTGGTTAACACCAATTGCCATGCCCCGGTGATTCCCTGGACCAGGCTCCATCCAACTTTCAGGCACACCCAAGCTGCTTTCAGCGGCTTCTCCATACAAACAGCTCGCCTTGGCTCATGCTGCGGACTTTCCTAAAAGCTCTCAAAAGTTCACGAGCCCCAAACAAGCAGCACCTGGTCTCCGCAGGCAGTGGCTGACCTTGGCCTGCACCTTCCCGGAGGCCCCAGTCAGTGCGCCCAGTGGACAGCTTCATACCACACTGGAGCACCACCCACCCACCTTCCCTCAAAGGGAGGACTCATCAGCCACCAAAGCCCCACCAAGGAGAAGCCTGCTCTGTGGGGTTGGCCCCTGTACAGGTGCTTTTCCCTGTAGTCTCAGCCCGTCCTTGCAGGTGATGAGCCTGAGGGTAAATCCCTCCCACTGATTTGCCAACAGCAATCACGCCTCAACTATAATGGGAGGGTGCATACAGCCTAGACAGGGCACACCTGCAGGACCCACCTCAGGTGATGGGGGAGGCTGCAGCATAGGGAATATAGTCAGTAATATTGTAATAACTATTTTGTGCCAGATGGGTACTAGATTTATCGGGGTGATCACTTCTTAAGTTACATAAATATCTAATCATTCGGTTGTACACCTGAAACTAATATAATATTGAAACAGGAATTTTGGAGGGTGAAAAAGACAGGTTTTAGTAAATTTTGGAAATTAAGGGGACCATGGAGGAAGCAAAGGGCTACAGAGCAACAGAAGGTATATCTCCATAGAATGGGGGAGCTGAAAAGCTGCAACAGTTACATTTCCATAGAATGAGGGCGCTGGGAACGGCAAAAGGTCTATATTTACAAAATAAAGGGAAGGAAGCCCTTCACCTAGGAGAAGAAGAAAGCCCAAAGGGAATAGAAAAACAATTAAGGAAGGGGGGGGGGAGATCACATGTCCCATGTGAGATTCAACCTTTGAGCCCAGGAGTTACTATAGTAACCAGTCCAAGAGAATAGTGACCAAGTAGAGGGGATATCAAGGCACCAGGATCTGCAGCCTTTATGAGCCACAGGGAAAAGGAACTCAGTGGGACCCTGTCCCCCTCCCTACTTGGGAGTCCGTTCTGTGGGACTCTTCCCTCTCCCCACATGGGAGTCTGTACTTAACAATGAGGTACCACCTCACACCTGCCAGAATGGCTATCATCAATAAATCTACAAGTGCTGGAGAGGATATGGAGAAAAAGGAACCCTCGTGCACTGCTGGAGGAATGCAGACTGGTATAACCATTATGGAAAGCAGTATGGAGTTTTCTCAAAAAATTAAAAATGGAACTGCCATTTGTTCCAATGATCCCACTTCTGGGAATATATCCTAAGAAGTCAGAAACACTGGTCAATGCACCCCTATGTTCATAGCAGTGTTATTTACAATAGCAAAGACCTGGAAACAACCGTAGGGGATAATGGAGGAAGGTGGGGAGGACATCTGTAACACTTTCAACAACAAAGATAAATTGTAAAAAAGAAAGTGGAAAAAATATAAAATAAAAGGAGGACCCTGGGGGAAAAAATAAAAAATTATTTTCTAAAAAAAGAGAGGTTTTTTTGCAGTTCACCTTCTTTCTCATTCTAGTTCCAAAAAGGGAGTGAATTCCCAGATGCCAGTATTTTGCTGCCAGCTGTTAGCCAAGGGATCTTTTCCGTAGTGGCAGACCAATGAGACAAATAATTCATTAAGGCAATTTTGCAGTGTGCATGTCAATCATTATTTGTTTGTTTGTTTGTTTTTAAGAATGAAAACAAACTCCACAGTGGAAAAGTAAATCAGAAGATTCATTTAGTTAGTGACTCATTAACAAATGTTTACTATGCATTTATTCTATCCTATTCTAATGATCAGAATACAATAGTGAACAAGACTGGTTTCCTTTGATGGAGTTACAACTTAGGGGAAGGAGACAAAAAATAAATAAGTAAACAAATAATTAAATAATAAAACCTCTAATAATGATGAGTGCTATGGAGACAACTTCTTTCTAAGGTGCAGTGGGATTAAGAGTATGAGGAAACAGGAAGGCAAGTTGGGAAAGGCCTCTCGCAAATGGACTACCTTTGAACTGAGACCTGAAGCATAAAAAGGCACCAGTCAGGCAAAGATCTGGAGAAAGAACATTCCAGGCAGAAGGAAGGTGTCTGTGAAGGCCCTAAACAGGAGCAAATTCAGCATGTTTAGGGAACATACAGAAGGGAGGACAGCAACTAGGATACTAAGGTCAAGATGGGGAGCTCTAAGATGAGGTCAATGAGGAAGGCAGGCGTTTTCACCGTCATGGTGAGGAGTGAATAATCTATTCTAGCATGAAGAGAAACTTAAGAAGATTTTTCAAAACAAGATCAATCAAAGGACCTATTTTACATTTTTATAGGATCTCTCTGACTGCCAGGGAGCATGAATTATAAAGGACTGTAGTGGAAACAAAGAGACCCTAAGCATGAGACTTTCAATTCAGATCATATGATCTTTCTTCAGGCCTTTGTCTAATGTAGGCAAAGCCTAATATTGGCCAAACTCGATGTAAGAATTTATATAAACGTCTTTATTTAACATTTTTTAATTTACAAAGTCTTTTTAATGAGCAGCCAAAGGTGTTTTACAAACTTACGATTTTCTGAGGATCAAAGGAAGCATGCCTGCATACGCGGCATTTCTCTGTTCTGTTCCTACTGTTAGCAGAGGAACAGAGCAGAGCATTTCCTCTGAGATTTCGG
>NW_006300104.1:1518248-1532895 GCF_000327345.1 Myotis davidii | reverse complement strand
GCTTAAAACAGAGATTTTGTAAATTTGGGGGTGGGGGGAACCTACCTCTGCTTTCCACACTGACCTGAGCATTCCTTATTTGATGTACTTTTCATTACTGAGAAGGTTTTCATTCAGGGTGAAATAACTCCATAAATATCTTACTTGTAAATAAGTAAGATTTGTAAGATCCAACTCACTAAACAAACAAAAATGTACGGTACATGGAAGAGCAATAAATTACACAGGAGGTGTGATGGAAATGGGCACTAAATTATGCAAAAGTTTTCCAGGATAACCTCTAATATGATATGAGTTCCCTGTTCTTTATTTTCTTGGCTAAATGTTCTTCCTCTTGAACCTTTGTATTAGAACATCACTGGAATTTAGCTTATGTACATCAATGGAGATGACATTGAAGTAATTAATTATATTGAAACACATCCAATTTTTTGCCTTCTCCACCTCCCAATAGCAGAGGCTAGCATGGATGTCAAGTACTCTAAAACCATAAGTATAAAAAGAACTTCTGACTATGGAGATACAAAAAAAGACTATCTAAGGAACTAAGTTTAAAGTGTTATATGGATTCTTTTTTCATGACACCCCTTTCACTGTCTCTGATTTTAAAAATGGAAGAGGCAATTTTCAACCATACCTACCTAGTCTTGCTTTGACGCATTTTTCTTGGAGGAAAATATCCTAGAGACAATTCAAAGCATTGTCTTTAGCTGAGAAAGGATGACCTAGATGACTTTCATTTGCTTTTCAAAACCAAGATTAATAAAAAAAATTGTGTGACATTACAAAACTTCTTTCATTCCTATTTTTTAAATTTACGCAAATTTTTTCAGTGCCTATCTTAAGATAAAAGGTAAAACAAACATAAAATAGATTCTGAACTCTGCCTTATTCTGTCAATAAGAGTCATCCATAGATGCATGATTTTGCTTAGAAAAACAAATTTCTATACATTTTCATTAAGGAATAAACTTCAAATAACATAGTTTTTATATGTAATGATTATTATCAAAATGTGTAATATAGAGATAGATATGATCAATTATGTACTAAAATAACTATAATGATAACTTAATTCAGAGAAGTAATATTTTAAAAATTATTTTATTGTGATAAATAAATAAATAACAAATCCTGAAAATCCATTGTCTATTTCTCTAACCTCATCCTCTACAATTCACACATCACCTCTGGGCAATCATATTGGCCTTTTTCTATTCCTTAAATATACTAAGCTTGCCCCACCAGAAGGCCTTTGTACTTGCTGTTTCTGGGTCTGGAATGCTCTTTCCAAAGATCTTCAGGTGACTGACTCCTTGTTCTCAATATGCTTCATTCCAAATATCTAGAGTGGGGCCTTCAATGACCATCCACCCTAAATTAGTATCCCCCCTATCAACCCAGCCATTCTCTGTCTTAAATCACCTCCCTCATTTGTTTCTACTTGTCTTTTGTCTCCCACTCGACTGGAAGCACCATGAGAACAGAGGTCTTGTCTGTCTTGCTCCCTATTTTTTCAGTCTGGACAGGCTAGGTTTGGCTTCAGTGAAACGCAAGTCCAAAATCTCACTAGTTTAAAACAACTAAAGGTTACTTATCACTCATTCTATATGCCCTTAGCAGCTCTGCTGGAGTTTACTCTAGAACCCAGGCTGGTGTAACAGCTACTATCTGGAACACTGACAATCTTCCTGGTAAAGAAAAAAAGAGCACTTGAGGGTCTCAAACTGGCATTCAATGGCTATGGCCCAGAAGTGACATATGTCAGTTTCACTGACAACTCATTGGCCAAAAGTAGTATATGGCTCTATCCAACTACAAAGGTACCAGAAAGTGCAATCCTTCTCAATATCTATGAAGTTCTGAGAGGCAGAAAGACATGAGTACTAGTGCAAATGACCACAGCCATCACATCCCCATTATTGTAGGTACTGAGTAAATATTGTAGGTACTTAGTAAATATTAAATTAATGAACTAATAAATTCTGATCCTGGACAGCTCTGCCAGTAACTGAGCTACTGCATGTTTCTGTCACTCAGAAACAGGACAATGTTATCACAAAGTGGATGACTTCGATTTGCATAATTTTATAACTAAAAGAGAGTAAAAGAGACTTTTTATCTCAGCCCATCAGTTTTATAGAAAGTATGGCCCAGAGGATGTAAACATTTTTCCAATGACTGTTAATTTTTCAATAGTGAAAATCTGAACAAAATATGAAGTCTTTGCATCACATTGTTGACCTCTAAACTGTTGTACACTATTTAGCTCACTTTACATTGTTTTTAAATTTAAGTTATTATCACTTTAACCACAATACAAACCACTTTCAAATCGTCAAATGTTCTGCATCCCACTATTAGATGAACTTCTTGCTAGTCAACCTTAAATCAAAGGCATCATAGAAACATCTCACACTATCAAAGCCACATGGAGGCCCTTGTCAGAGCACCATGTTATAGGAGAAACCAGACTGTTGGATGTGAACCTGACCCACTTGGCTCTGAATGCTTTTATGTGACAATTAGAGGCCCAGTGCATGGATTCATGCACCGGTGGGGTTCCTTGGCCTGGCCTGCACCCTCTCGCAATCGGGGACCCCTCCGGGGATGTTGGACTGCTGGTTTCAGCCCAGTCCCTGCAGGCCAAGCCAAAGGACCCCACTGGTACACAAATCTGTGCACCAGGCCTCTAGTATGAATGTAAGATCTTTGGTTAATCTTTTCCTGCCCTTCCCCTTCCCTCCTTCCCTCTGAGATTCATCAGTCTGTTCCATGTTTCCATGCCTGTGCATTGAGCGTCTGCCCCCTGGCGGTCAGTGTGCATCATAGCTACCAGTCGAAAGGTCGCTTAGGCTTTTATATATATATAGACTAGAGGCCCGGTGCACAAAATTTGTGCACTCAGGGGGGCCCTCAGCCTGGCCTGCTCCCGCTCACAGTTCGGAACCCCTCAGGGGATGTCCGACTGACTGTTCAATTGCTGGTTTAGGCCTGCTCCTCCTAAGCCAGCAATTGGACATCCTTAGCACTGCTGTGGAGGTGGGAGGCTCCCACCACCGCTGCTGCGCTCACCAGCTATGAGCCCACTTCTGGCTGAACGGCGCTCCCCCTGTGGGAGTACACTGACCCCCAGGGGGCAGCTCCTGTGTTGTCTGCCCCCTGGTGGTCAGTGAACATCATAGCGACCAGTCATGCTGCCATTCAGTCAATTTGCATATTAGCCTTTTATTATATAGGAAAAGTCATATTATATTTAAACACCAATATATCACTAGATATAATTTGCTGAACATTTTTTCTAATACACTGACAATTTATCAGAGTTTCTATTTTTATAGTTATTAAAGTCATAAAAAGGCTAAATGTATTATCCCTGAATTAGTGAGCAGCTGAGCTTCAGCATGAATATTAAGACATAGTATAAGCTTATGAGTGCTTAGTGTCCTAGACTATAGGCTGCAGGGTCCTTCATGACCGGGACTTTATCTACTTCTCTAGGGGTCTTCCATCTCCACTAGGCTCACCACCAAAATGTGTTTCCATATTCCTCCAAAACACAGTGCTTTTCTTGGCTCCACATGTTTGCTGATGATGGTTTTCTCTGCCTGTGCAATGTCTTTTTTTCCCTTTTCTTCAAGTCCTGGTTCATATGTTATTCTCTCAGAAAACTTGCTCTGATCTCCTTTGTCTATGGAGGTTGGGCACCTACTCTTTGTGACATACAAAAGTGTCACTTCCAATTCTGAGAGGCCAGAGATATAGTGCATTTAAGAAAATGCCTATCCATGAAAGAGTTTCTAGAAATAAGAATTCAAAAATTTATTGATTAAATAATTGCTATCTCTTGCTTGCTATGTTATAGTGGATTAATTGCTTGATATTTTTTTCTGTCTCTCCCATCAGATAACATTTTCTTTAAAGGCAGGGAGCCTGTGGTATTTATTTATCACTGAATCAGTACCAGTCTTGGAAGTCAGCACAAAGATGTTCTGTAAATACCTGTAAACTGGGTCTAAATTGCACAGATGTACCATGAAGTAGGGCTCTTAATTTATGAAATCCTTATAGTAATGTTTAAGAAGGAATAGATTTGAACCAAGGCAAATCTAAAATCCATTTGTGAAGCAAAACATTTTGTTCACCAAGGGAATTTAACAGTTCAACTGTGTTTTTCATTGAAATGTTTACTGTACTTACAGACATTTCTACAATGTGCTTTTGCCATTGAGATTGAAAACATTTGTTTTAAAGGCATTGGGACATCTAGTGTTAAAAACGTATCTAGCCCTTCCTTAAACTGGAAAAGTGATTGTCAGTAGAAATGCTTGCAGGCAGAGTTTCAGCTTCACATAGTTTCAAAACGTTTCCTTGGGTGAAATGTACTTAGAGAGACTTTAATTGAAGGAATTTTGTTTGCTAGCTTAGCTACAAACATCATTTCATTAATATGAAAGCAATTGCATTGTTGGAAAGTAAAAATAATACTGATTCCACACAGAAAGAGTACAAAAATATAAAAATTAACTCAACATAAATATGAAAATAACAAATATGAAAGAAACTTATTACCTATTCTTTAAGTTTACTCATCAATCAAAAAGTACTATAAGGGCAATATTAAAATTATATTTCAAATGTCACTTGTAGAATAGCATGTACAATATGATGTAATTTATAGTTTCCTCAGATGTTATATACACACAAAAAATGTTCAAAAGATACCCAACAGCACATATCAACATAGAAATCAATAGACATGGTTGCTTCAGGGAGGAGTGAAAGAATAGGGAACTTCAATATTATCTATAATATTTACATTTTACACAGAATATACATATGTGTATTATTTGTAGCATTAGAAATTACTATTTAAAATATCTTTTAATGGTGAAGTCTTAGTAAGAATTAAAATATAAGATGAGTGATTACACTAGGTAATTTTTCATATCACTTCCATCTAAAATTAAATAATTTTATTGATTTTATACTTCTGGAGGGAATTTAAATGGAGTTCAGTTAGTAATCAAAATAAAGTGTTTTTATTTTTACATGTTTTAAAGCCAAATGCTTTATGCAAAGCAAAAAGAGACAAAATATAATTCTGACTTAATGGTAGTTTGTTCTAAAATTAGTTTTATCATAATTTTATCTAGATTTTCTTATAGAATGTGAAAAAGTGACTTCCTTAGTATTTTTTCTTGTGTGTGTGTGTTTTTTCCAATTTCTAAATGTATATCTGAAATGTAGAAAATAAGATTATAAACTTTGATTTATATTGCCAAAACATTTACCTAATTTAAAACATTTCTATCACTGGGAGCATAGTGGCAAATTAATGAGTATTCTAGAGAAATATTTGAGTAAATTCCCACAAATCCCTGCCAAGTAATATTATACTACTATCACAGACAATTAGTCAAACCTATACCAATCAATTTGAATAGATTTTGATCATATATTATTAAGTAGAAAAATAATATTTAGAGAAATGTGTTCTGTCATCTATTGCTGCATAACAAATTACTCCCATGCTTCGTGGTTTAAAGCAACAACAGTCATTATCTCAGAGTTCGCTGGGTCTAGAAATCCAGGCATAAAGTCCTCCACCACAAGGTTGCAATCAAGGTGTTGGCCAGAGTTGCAGTTGTCTGAAGGTTCAACTGGGGCAGGATCTGCTTGTAAGCCCACACAGTAGTTATTCCCAGGATCCCTTGCAGGCTGTTGAACTAAGAACCTCCATTCCTTACTGTTACCCAGGACCACCCTCAGTTCCTTGCCACTTGAACTTCTTCAAAAGGCAGCTCACAACATGGCACCTGGCTTTTTCAAAGTGAGTGAGCAGGAAAGAGTTCCAGTGAGATAAAAACTAGTCTTATAGGACCTAATCTTGGAATTAATACACCATCCTGTTTGCCATACTCACTAGAAGCAAAGCATCGCTCCAGCCCACATTCAAGGGCAAGAACAGAGCCAAGGACATGAATACCAAAAGGAGTGATCAACTGGGAGCCATTTTTAAAGGTTTTCCTTGCACATGTTTAATATGATACCGTTTTTATTAAACAAATAAGAACAAAATCCACCTTCTATTATACACAATTATACAAACCTTATAGACATATTATGAGCATGGAGAAAATTAGAAAAAAAAACACATATATTCCACAGGTCAACACAGGAAACCTAACCAAACAGGATTGAAAACTGAGCTCTGGATAGAACTAAATGAGTCTGTAGAACTGTACACTTTTGGTTAAATATTTCCCATTGTTCCTCAGGAAAGAGGCTTTAGTTAGGTCCCCTAAGGGTTTGGTATCCTGAAATCACTCAAAGTTCATGGTTATTTATCAGTTTCAGCTGGTTGAATCCAACTGTGCAGAAATATAACATTTAGTTTTGTTTTCTCAATGCTCTGAAATGGAAACTTTTTCTTTTTTTAATCAGAAAAAAACTAAGCTAGTTGTAGAGAAATGTGTACAGAACGGTTCTATTTCAATAAAAGCAAAAGAAAACAAACTGCCTACATTTATGATATATGTTTGTATATAATGGTTTAAGCATCATGCTGTGACAGGATGGGAAGGTGAAACGATTATTTTTTCACTTATATTATATTACGTGTTGCTTTGCTGGTAAGATGACAAACTGTTCCAGTTTGCCTAGAACTGAGAGATTCCTCAGGACATAGGACTTTCAATACGAAAGCCAGGAAAATCCCAGGCACCCCATTCCTTGGTAATGACAAGTATGCATTCCTTCTGAACTTTGCAGACATGAAGGAAATCAGTAAAATCTCTCTTTGACCAGATTTAATGACTCTGGAATGTTCTGAGAAAAGAATCTTAGCTCCTTTAAAAAACTATTAGTGGGCAGTCATGTCCCGTTGAAGTTCAAGGATGTTGAGGCAATGCAGGTAGTTTGAGAAGAGAATAAAAAGGAGTGGTGATCTGTAAAAGGAAACAGCGAGTTAATGGGGGACACGCGATTGGCTAGCTGAGGTCGTGCTGTGGCTTGAAGTTGTGAATTTAAAGTGAGGCCAGTCTGCATGGCTGTGTCCGTTTCCCCAGTTACGTCCAGATGCATAGGCAGAGCATTGGGCAGCCAGAGTTGGGTTTATCTAGGGTTGGGTTTTTGCTAGGAGGGTGATGAAGAAAGAGAGGGGAAAGGCGATTGAGAATCTATGCAAAGGAGGGAACATAGGATAGTCCATGGATTGCATATAACCTGAGTGAGGACGTGAATTTAGATGAGACACAGGGCAAAGGTAGTGGTATCAAAGCGGGTGGGGTAGCAGAATTTTGGAAGGTGGGCAACTAAAGGGAGTGAGCCAGAAAGCTAAGCAGTGGTGGTCAGAGTGAGAGTGAATATGGTAGTGTCTTGAAACAGAACCCTTGGTTTCTGGAAGTTGGGGCTCCAGATTGTAGCCATTCTGATGACATGTACAAATAGTAACAGGCGGTTCTTCACTCTGTCAAATCACCAGTTCACTTGACTGAGAGTAAGATGATGTAACCACATAATTGTTGGTGATGACAAGGGCCCAGAGCATGTGGAGAAGAGGTAAAGGAGCTAAGAGGCTTGTTCCTTCTGTTAATATTAAAATTACCCAGAATTATGATAAGTGGTAGGGAAACAAACTAACAAAATACTCTGGCTGAAGCTGTTCAAAATACAAATACAATAGAAATCGAGTAACAGAACAAGTGAGATAAAGTGACTCAATGATTCAGGAATAATACAAGGTATCATTTGAAAACGGTAGTTTTGAACCACTAAAACCATAAAACAAAATTAAGAACAATGAGCTCTCCCAAAGGAAAAAGAATATTTTAAAGGTTATTTGTACCCTCATTTGAATGGCTGTCAAAAAACAAATATGGATCCATATGGGGCCAGGGGTTATGAAGAAGACAGAGGTGATAGCAGCCAAAATGATAGATGAGTGACATGAATACCATTAAGATAAGCAAAGTCACCAAATGAGTCCTCAGTTGTTACCCTTTCTTGCATTTAAACATATGACCTACAAGTAACAGAGTACTGAGGAATATACCAGATACATAACGAATGCCGAAATCCTGATTTCACGGTCAAGTGTAATCTTGTAGGGTAAACACATTTGGGTTCTTCTTGCTTGCTGACAAAACACTCTCTATTAATCCATGTTTCATGAAAACCTACTCGGTAACTCTAAAAGGGGAATCCGCCCAACAGACACTGCCTACCCAAAGTGCAGCTTTGAATTCACTAACCCACCTTCAGCAGGCCCATTGCCCATCTTAATGTTTTGCGTGTGAGCGATGAAACAGCTCAGAAACATGGACCAAATTCATTCAATCTCTTCAAAAATTCTAAAAAGTTATGATGTCTTGAAACAGAACACTGGTTGGGCTTCTTTTGCAGAGAATCCAGTTGGGACTCTAGGTTGTAGCCATCCTGATAACATGGACAAATAATAACAGAGCGGCTCCTTACCCTGTCGAATCGCCGGCGCTAAATTTAGAGACCCAGATTTCCCACAGTGAACATTTAAAGACCCCACAACATTTGGAGGCCTTCTGTAACATCTTATTTTTCTTGAAAGAAAAGGTACAAAGAGGAAAGATACATTAACCAAAATAATAATAATAATAACAATGTGCTCTGAAGAATACAAATTGTTATTTAGCCAGAGGGTGAAAATCTCCAAGGAAGCTCCTAAAAGGAAATGTTTACATTCATTTTTTTTTATATAAAAGGATTCATCTAACAATGTATTACAAACAAAGCCCACAACACTGTTGATGATCTCAGCTGGAGTGAAAGGATAGAATGCAGACCAATTTATTGCCAACTGGTTTAAAGGAGTTACAGGCCGAGATCCAGGGAGAAAGGAGAAGGGGATGGGTGTAGGGCATATGAGGTAGGAAAGACATTTTCTGATCATCAAATATGAACAGATTTTGTGCTTGGCGTTTATAGGAAATTTCTCATTTCATCCTAAAACTAACTTTATGGTAAATCAACGGAGTATGCTGTCAAAGAAAGGAAAGCTCAATGAGCTCAACAAATTGTTCAAGGTGGCACGGATCCCAGGAGGTAGGTCTTTGTTTATCTGGCTTCAAAGCCAGTGAGTGACACATCAAGAAATTCACCAGGGTATTTTTATGTCTTCTTTTTTTCCAAAAGCATACGTGGAATAGTCATTTTAAGGCTCTACCCCCTGCCCCTACATATTTACTTACATAATAATTCACAAAGGCTAAATACACCAGCCATATGCTTCAACCTAAAGTCAGTTTAGGTCACTAGGCTCATGAATGCCTTACCTATGCTCTTTTTGACCCTGAACTATATTTCTGACTCGGAACATTTATTTACACCAAGTCTTAACACTGCTAGCAGTTCACAGTCAGACAACCAAATGAGATAATTAAAAACAAACAAACAAACAAAAAACCCTGAAAATATATTACACTAACAATGAAGAACAAATACCTGACAACACAGGTGGTGTGGCCCAGGATCGATGTGCTTTCACTTCCATCCCAGACTGTCTCACTGTGTTCCCTCAGCAACGCAAACAGTTCTGGGCCCTCCAGACCTGACCCTCTGTGCTCCCTCCACACATACCACCTTGGGTATAAATGTTAAAACAAATTGAAAAGAACCCAAATCGTATGTTTTAGGACTAAGTTCTGTCAACTGCCATACCATATCAAGATTTATTTTCATAAAGTGAGTTTGACAATTCAGCTCCCTGAAAAAGTCTTAAGGATGAAATGTACTAATTGTAAAAATTAAAGGATTAACCCCAGTGTTTAGATAGGTAGCTAGTGGACCAAATAGAGCCCTCAGACCTTTTTTCTATGGTCAGAATTGGGTTTGAATTTGACAAGGTCTGCAGTCTCTAGTTTGCCACAGGCTTTGCTTTCCTTCTCCCTGTGATCTTACACTCAGTCAGATTGGTATATTTATGTTACCTGCCTGGCCCTCGGAGCCATTGGAGTCTGTAATCCCCTGGTGTTAGGCTGCAGAAAGTTTCTTCCAGCTCTCACACTCTCTGCTTATTTGATTTAGAATTACTGAAATATGTACCCGGAGCTGTCGGGATTCTAACTCATAATTTGATATGAAGAAAAAGAATTATTTTAAAGGGAGAAGACTTTCTGATCTTTGGAAGACATCAGTATTTATGGGAAAGGAAAGTGGGTATGTAGTGTGTCCTTAGCATTTCACTGTAGTGAAATCTGTGTATATTAATCACATCCCAAGCAATCACTGAATGTGTCTGTTAGGCATCCGCAATCTGTATGGCTCTAAGCTAGACACTGGGAAATAGACAAAGAGGCATAACTCATGGCTATCACCCAAGAGGAAGATTCCATTTAGTTTATGAACTAACAGTACATTAGCCTTTAAATGTATTGTGTGCCTGGGCCTCTGAAAAGTGGCAGGTAGTTTTCAAAATGCTCTATCACAATTATGTTTCCCTAAGAAATAAATAAAACCAAGGAGATTTATTTGGGAAAGTTAAAAAAATTGCCAGGCATGTCCCGTTTGGCCATACTGAATTAAATGAATAGCAAAATAAATGAGAAAAGGGGGTGTTTTTAAGTTTACTTATGAAATAAAGTCATTCACTGTTTCCCACAGGCTCAGAGGAGTCGAGCATGCAATCATTACCTGTCTCATCCTCCCTCTTCTCTCTGTTATAAGAATTCTTGCCCAGAAAGTTGCATTATCAAGATTTGTCTATCCTGTTACAAAGGTAAAGCCTGTGACCAAGACTTGTAATCTTTTGAGAATGTGCCTGATAACTACCACCAACACACTGATATAAGCTTCTAGAACAATGACCAACGTGTAGGAAATGCTCAACAAATACTAAATGTTCGTAAGTTTTATCGTCATCATCATCATCATTATTTTGGCTCTTATTATAAGAGCCTATTTCTTTATTAGGAAAGAAATTCGGAGGCTCCTACTGCTGTTAACCAATATTTTTCAGTATGAATTCACTTTATAGTTAAAATAAATACTTGGGAAATATTGAAGTTCACAGGGGGGGAGGGGAAGCTCCAAATAATGAGCAGTATACACGTGTCAAAAGAAGTTGACATCGGCCAGGAAGATGGTTTGTGTTACTTACAGCATAGCACTCAACCATTTAACTTGTCCCTGGACAACTGAACTACACAGCTACCATACGGCCTTACATATACAGTGCTCAGTTTAAATCTATCATTGTAAAATTAACAAATAGCTCACAAAACCATGAGGAAGTGTTCATTTTTTCATTTATCCCCCAAATGGGAATACTTAACTGTTAAATAAGTTGGGACCCAGGTAAAAAAGATAGAATGTGATTACAAATATGGAGTGGGGTAGAAGCAGGCGTTTGCAAGTCGAACTGTGTATCAAAACCAGTTGTTATCTGTTGATTGCTCCCATAGCTTCCATATGTTATCACCACTACTGTTATTCAAGTTCATTTTCTGCCTTCCCCACTGTTCTGTTAGTAACCTGGCTGCAATTTTGCTCACTATGAGGCCTCAGGCCTCGCAGAGAGGCTAGCACATAATGGGCTAGTGGTACATCATTGTTGAGTAAAAATAAATGAACGAAATTGCAAATGGTGTGTTCACTCTTTATCTGTGAATCTGACTGATCTTGTGAAAATTCATCAAGACGGAAATAGTTTCATGACCTCAACTTCACTCTTCAACAAGAGAACCCTTTATATTTTTTATATCTCTCCTTTTATTCAAATGCCCTGACTGAAAATTTCTCTGCACATTAATTTTTTGGAAGACATTTACTACAAGATTCTCATTTGGAATATTGTAGGCAATAAGTCTTATTGTAGATTCAAGGTCAGAAGGAAGCATCCGACACATGCAAAGCCCTTGCTTCATGTGTTACTTTTTTTTTCATCCTCACAGCAACCTCCTAAGGAAAGCTGTATGATCCCACTGTGCAGATGAGTAAACTGAGGCTCAGAGTGGTCAAGTTAGTCTGAGGTTAAATAGTTGGTGTGCAAAATGGCTGGACTTCAAACCAGATCTCTCTGGTTCCAAAGTCCATCCTTGTTTCATGATAACTTGTTAAATAAGCAAATGAAAATATATTAGTGCAAGTTTATAATTTTTTTTTAAAAAAGGAATTCTAATAAACATGTAATCTAATGATTTAAAATTAAGACTCAGTCTTGAGTACAAAATCCATTGGCTTTAATTAAAATTATTACTGCTGCCCTGGCCAGTTCGGCTCAGTAGATAGAGCGTCGGCCTGCGGTCTGAATGGTCCCGGGCTCGATTCCGGCCAAGGGCATGTGCCTTGGTTGCCGGCACATCCCCCGTAGGGGGTGTGCAGGAGGCAGCTGATCAATGTTTCTCTCTCATCGATGTTTCTAGCTCTCTGTTTCTCTCCCTTCCTCTCTGTAAAAAATCAATAAAATATATTTTAAAAAATAAAATAAAATAAAATTATTACTGCTAAATAACCTCATTGCCGAAGTGAAAGTATTTTTCCACCATTTGCAAAGCCCAAATCTGTAATAGAGATCAATACGATGCATTGTATGTTTTTTTTTCTATAAGAACCTAAAATTATTCTCCCCACATTTGTATTTTGAAAAGAATCTGTACTAATAAAGGGGTAATATGCTAATTAGACCAATATCCTTCCAGGCAAAGCAATGGTGGCAGGGGCTGAAGCAGAGGTGGTAAGGGGCAATCAGGCTGGCAGAGGGAAGCAGTTAGGGGTGACCAGGTAGGCAGGTGGGGAGAGCAGTTAGGGGCAACCAGGTACGCAGGCAGGGGAGTTAGTGGTGACCAGGTAGGCAAGCAGGTGAGTGGTTAGGAGCCAGCAGTCCCGGATTACAAGAGGGTGCAGGCCAGGCTGAGGGCCCTCCCCCATCCTGTGCACAAATTTTGTCCACCAGGCCTCTAGTCTCTTCATAAGGATAGAAAAGGAAATGACCTTGTATTATGTCTTTAGGTATAATAAATCAGATATCATCATTTCAGACTGCCAATATTTATTTCAAAATAAGGAAATAAAATGATTCCCTAGCACATGCTTTCTCTGAAACAATTTCCATTTCCCAAGTGGGAAGTAAAAAGAGTTTTTAAAAGGTTGGGAGGAGGGGTTTGAAGAATTACAGGGCGTTAGTGTTAACTATGTACCCAGTGTTTGGATAAAGATGCTACATCTGCAGAAAGATGGGAGTTGCAACTATAATAATTATTGGGAGATGTCTGTCACCTTCTACACCCGAGAAGCCTCTATTGAAATCCTGTTCAGAGAGTTGTCTGTCCGGATTACAATCTCCCTACCCCCGGGAATTCCTACAGCTATATTTCCACAGAAGGCAATATTGTGCTTACCCCTGGGGAGGAGAAAGATAATCTGCTGGGCTGTTGTCCTGTTCTTTAAAAATACCAAGTCACTGACAGTATTGATTTTTGGCTCTTTATAAAAGTTGAACTCTTTAGAATTTAATATGGAGACATTAATGTTGAAAAAAATAAAGACTTTTTTTTTGGACAACCTCAGTGTTTGAAGGGTAAACAAGTATTTTGTAAATTGGTCCACTGAATGACGAGCCAACAGATTTGAAGCCAGCTGTCACATTTTATTAGTCACACCCATAAATCTAGCCTGGTACTGGGAGGGTTCCCAGTGCCCCTACATCACAGACACGGTATTACAGCGAGCCCATTGAGGGTGCCATTTCCTTCTTTTCAGAGCAATTTTTCTGAAAGTCTGAGCAGCTGCCTGTGTTCTGTGGATTGCTCTCGTTCACAAATTTTCATAAGAAGAAATTGATGACGTATATTATTTTTCCTTCCCTCTCTCAAGTCATCGCCCTTCAATCCTATCATTAGACACCAGTCCCAACTAACACTTTACATCTAAAATTCATCAGCCCCCATCAGTATGATACTCCTCCCCCAAATGAATTCTACCTTCGCGTTAATAGGTCTCACAGGCTCGCAACATTACCAAATAAAGTACCAGTATAATAACCATAGCAGAGCCTTTACGCTCTACCATCAATGTGAATTTTAGAAGAGTGTCATCAGGAAAACCATCTTCAAAGGTATTTCCTTGCATGCGGAAGCACTGCTGCTGAGAGGAGACTGGATGACTGCCGCTGCTCGGCCGTCCTGGGCTTCTTGGCGTTCCGATTCTCTCCCCACTGCAGAGCCCGGGGACTGAACACTCAGATTTGCTCTGACAGGCTGACAACCAATATCACACGACCACAGCTAAGAGTGGTTTATTACTTTTAGTGGGATTTATTTAATTCAGTCTCACAGCCTGAGGGTGGGGTAAAGATTTAACTTGAAATTAAATTCCAGCAGGAGACCTTTTAATATAAGAAAAATGGGCAGAAGGATAAATGACATGCTCAATTGCAGTGATTTTTTTTAAAGCCTGTATTTAACATGGAGGGAAAATAGTCGCACTAAATCATTTCAGTTGTTTGACAGATATGGAGAGAAAAAGTGCAGATGAACCAGTAATAATGATGTAACTTTAAAGAGAATAAATCTGAAGGAAAGTGTTTGACACACTAGAATTTCTTCAATCCACCCAGGAAAAAAAAAATGTTTCCCGTTTATGAATGCTTTCTGTCCATGTCTGGATCAGGAGA
>NW_006300104.1:1478085-1516674 GCF_000327345.1 Myotis davidii | reverse complement strand
TTGCCTCAATCCAATGGTTCTTTTTTTGTGCATGAACTTTTTTCTTGTCTTCCTAGGTGAGCTTCACCTTCACAGTAGTATCTGTAATGCCTATTGTGGCACTAGGGCTCATGGCCATAATCAATAATTCCCAGAAGAAGAGAGAATTACTCCAAAAGCTCTCCCAGGAGAATGAGGAAAACTTTCTCAAAAAAGCCCCCTAACTAACTTTTTATATCTCACTTTTTCATTCTTTTTTTTTGTACAATGACTTTTTCACCCAAAACCACACTAAATAAACACACTCGGTGATATTTCAGACAGAAGGTGTTTTCTTGCTTACTAATATTTTTAAGTGCCCATTTCGTATGGGGTAAGCATCATTGCATTTAAGATTCAAAGTTTTAAGTGCCCATTTCGTATGGGGTAAGCATCAGCCAGTCCCCAAACAGAATGAAGTCCTTTCAAAGGAGGTCCCTTCCCACCTCTTCTCACCCACCACCAATCACTTGGAAGTCTCATTTCTTTGGTGAATTGTTGCATTGCATTTAAGATTCAAACTATAGTTATTTGCATTTAAGTGATTATTTCCTTCTTATGTAAATTTGGTTTCACTGTTCAAAGATGTTTGTTTCTATTTGTGTTTTGAGATGGAACTCCTCATAAATTTTCCTATTGTAATTAATAGAATTTTTTTCACTTAACCACTTTTTACTTAGTGGCAGATTTTTTTCAGAAAAGGCTAAAATTCATTAAACAAGGGATAGGTGTATACTCAGAGCAATTTACTTCTTAGGTGATTTGATAATTGAGATATCACCATATTTTTTTCTTCACTGAAGTTAAACTAAAGGCCCATCTGCTGATGAAAAGCATAACCAGATTTTAGGTTAATTAGCTCCCAAGGGCCCTGTATGTATTTATACCATCAATAGATCAAAAGGTACACATTTGAGTGTGCCCGAAACCAGAGCTTTCTTCTACTAAAATCAAGTGTATGCATTTTACTAAGCCTCTTCTCTGCCAAGTAACAGTCAAATGGCAAGATGTGCTTTCAGAAAGACTTCTTTCAGCATGAAAGTTTTCGTGCAGAAAGTTATCGGTAAGGAATATGTTAAATATGTTTTCTTATCTTCAAATCCCTGCAATGATAAATGTTTATTTCTTCTAAAAATGTTTATTTATTCTAAATATTGAAATACATGAGAACATAAGCTATTTGGATGATGGCAATGCATCTTATTAAAAGAATGTGAATCTCAGAATAAAGATTATAAATGCAAAAAAAATTTTCTTATGACTTATAATTCAACTCAACTTCTCTTGTATTTCAAGGCCCCTTGCAAACAAACAGGAAGGAAGTTTTCACTTTATTTCTGTCCCCAGGATTGCATCAGGGCTTTGTGGGGTGAGCCGTTATTCAGTGCCAGGACATTGGGAGGAAGGGACAGATTGTGTCCCTGAGTCACCTAACCACACACTTCCTCCATCATCATCCCAATCTGGGAGCTTCTTTACTCTGCTACGCTGAGGGGCACAGGAATCTTTTGGCAAGGATGTGACATCCCCAGTCCCTTGCCACTTACCTGAAATAATCTTTTCCATCTGGTGGCTGATGTTTGAAAATGCCTCTGTGGAAGGCTTGCCACATGGCTTCTGATGAACTCTAGTTATCATGCAAATAGACTTCATAGAGAGAAAGCTGTACAGAGGCAGCCATTTTCTTATGGTGTGAGTTAGTGTTAGAGCTTTTCCTAGGAACATGCTCAGGCAAGGAAATCATGCAATGTCATGTTCCTGTGCATAAAAGGAAGCTGCCCCGAGTGCTGGGCTTCCCACCTACCACACTCCTCATCCTCCTGGTTTTTAATGCACAACTTATGGCTTTTATTTAAAGCCTAATTAACTGGCAAGTGGGGATTGTTCCATGTCCTATTGTCTTTATGTATGTTTCTAACAGAATGTTCTTAACTTAAGAAGTTTCTAAATTTAATTCACGTGGGTATTTTGGTATAATCAATTCTTAAGGAAGCCTAGTCATTCAAATACGGTAATAAATAATGAGCCTCATTAATACTAATTCCAGTAGAATATTGTTTCTACATTTTTTCCAAGGGTGTTTTTTCCCTTATGAAAGGGCCTAATTTTACACACACACACACACACACACAAACATTTTTCTCCTCCACTCTACTCTCTCTCTCTGTGTCTCTCTCTGAAGCCACACTAAAAGACAGCATTAACCATGTGGAGATAAATGTGAACATGTTTGTTTTATAAAGGACCTGAAGCAAAGAGAATAAATAAGTTATGTATTTCAATTTGCTTTCACCAATGGAAGATATTTTTACTGAAAACAGAGAGCAAATTGTCTAGGGTACTAGTTGAAATTGGAATCCAGTGGAAATCCATTTTGAGTGAGTCATCAGAAAAAGTAGAACAATGTACAAAAATAATTTGTGTCTTAATATAATATCTGCATTTACCTACGTTTTGCAACTCATACTATTTCTATACATTTTTAAGATAACCTGAAAAGACTAATTAAGTCGCATGGTTCTGTCTACCATACGTTATCTACCTTTGAAGCAGCACTTGGCCAAAGCACGTAGGCCAGAGGGGCGGGCATCCTCAGAGTGAGCAGCGAGGGAGATCTGTTTTATCGCAGTGCTTTAAGGATTGCTATTGATTTCCATTTTTTTCTTCTCTTGCCCTCACTTTTGCAGCCCAAAGATTCTTTATAGCTTCTAAGCTACTTGCCCATGAGCTGTAAATTTAAGTCAATAATTATTTTCTACATTCCCCTTGTACAGTTCCACTAGAATCTTGTCTCAAATTTCTCTGTTTTTCTTAGGATTAGGAAAATGGATGAAGACTGTGGAGCTATGTTAGAAAGTAATCTTAAAAGTAGCCACTCTCTGATTGTGGCTCTATTGTGTTGCTCCCTTGGCTGAACTAAAATCATAGGCAACATTTTCTACTGAGGGATAGGTTGGTTGAAAACCGGGTTCAGACTCTTGTGGGGAACACCGGGCGTTAGAGCATTCCATAAGAGTGTGTTTACTTCATTGGACTAGAGCTATAGCTCGAAGGGTTTATTACCTTACTGGTCAGTTAAAATTCAAATATCCCAGGAACATAAAAGTAATAGTAAGATGAGCAAAATTTATTTTCAACATGATGGCTAGATGGTCAAAGGAGGGCTCTGTCTACAAAAATGTTGCTGAAAGAAGGGCATGTTATAGCTTAAGGACCCATGGAGGAAAGGCATGTTCTGATAAGATGCTAGAATAGAGAGCTGTGTAAATACCAGTACACAGGGCACCGAGGTTAGGAAAGGGGAGGCAGAAGTGACAATTATGGATAAGCTGGACTGAATGGCCTGAAGTGTCACAAGATAAAAGTCTGTGTCTACCCAGTGTCTTCATTGGAGTGCTGCTTTTTTTAAGCATGCCTGGTACCACTGATGGTCTTCACTGGAATGTCTATTAGCTGAATCCTTGATCTAGCCTTAGTCTTCCCCAATCCACCAGCTTGCAATACCAAATACGATGAATTAACTTCTCTCCCAATTTTCTTTCTAGTGTATACTGGCGAAGGGCTTGCCACTTCAAACTGAGCATATCATTATAGTAATATCAGACAATGTAAATCCAAACTTACACCCAGAGAGGCAGGGTTTGAAGACTGGAAGAGAGTTGATGAATGACCTTTCCCCTCAATCTAACTGCTACTCAGGATTTTCCTAGTAATGACATTCTTCCAAAAACCTAGGAAAGAAACCTTGTAGTTTTTCCTTTTCTTTCTGTCTCTCCTTCCACTTTTGAATCTAACTTCCCAATATGTCTTACTTTTGTCATTGCTTTGCCATTTCCACTGAATGTACTCTTGTTTAATGAACTAACTCATTCCTAGATACATGCCTTGCTTAGTGAAAGATTAAGTTCTTTGGAATTAAGTAAATTGGGGTGAAATCCCAACTCGTCCACTTGTTAGGTGTGTGATAGTGGGCAGTTGTTCATCAGTCCAAAGTTAAATATCCTCATCTATAAAATGGGACTAATATTTTCTTATAGCATTGTTAAATTAAATAGCGTATAAAAGCTATCAGGGATATAGTCAGTGCTCAATGTATGTTAAATATCTTCTGGAGTGGATCTTAAAATACTGCATTCATTTTATTACTTCCTTATTCAAATATATGGCATTATTCCTGAATACCTTGAAATAGCCTCCAAACATCCTACATCCTCTACAGCACATTCCCACTTTCAAAGTTAAGACACACTCCATTTATTGCCCTACTAGAGGCCCAGCGCATGAAATCGTGCACGTGTAGGGTCCCTAGGCCTAGCCTGAGATCAGAGCCATGTCCGCCGCGCCATAATGCTGCTCATCGCCGCCCTGGGACACTCTGCAAAGCTGCTCACTTCTGCCCCATGACCCTCCGCGATGTTGCCACTGCCCCGCGAGTCCAGTCCCCAGTCCCACTCCACTGCCACCCAGCCCAGTTCCCGTGGTTCTCCATTGGCCATCCAGTGATGGGAGCTTGCAGGAGGGGGGAGGGACCGAGAAGTGGTCAATGCACCTCATAGTGACTGGTCGATCGGTTGTTCTGGTCGTGACACCTGGCCTTTTATTATTATAGATATGAGCCTTCAGCTACAACCAAAGGAGAGTTCTTGATGCCTCCTATTTCATCAGCCCCAATCTATGAAAGCCCATTGTTATATGACAATTGAATTAAAAAAAACTAGATCCCATAAACTGATAAACAAAAACAGATCCAGAGACAGAGAAGCATTGATCAGATGCTCAAATCTCAGAGGGAAGGTAGGGGACGGTGGGGGCAAGGGGGAGAGATCAACCAAAGGACTTGTGTGCATGCATGTAAGCCTAACCAATGGACACAGACACCAGGGGGGTGAGGGCATGAGCCGGGGGGAGGGCATTACCCCCACCCTCCCCTACCTTCCCTCTGAGGTTTGAGCATCTGATCAATGCTTCTCTGTCTCTGGATCTGTTTTTGTTTATCGGTTTATGGGATCTAGTTTTTTTTATTTAATTGTCATAGAACAATGGGCTTTCATAGATTGAGGCTATTGAAATAGGAGGCATCAAGCACTCTCCTTTGGTTGCAGCTGAAGGCTCATATCTATAATAATAAAAGGCCAGGCGTCACAACGGCAGCGGGGTGGGGAAGGGAGGGGGATGGGGTGTTAAGGACACATATGTAATACCTTAATCAATAAAGAAAGAAAGAAACTAGATCCCTCTGTAGCATTATGAATAAATCTTAAAAGCAATTTTTATAATGATGCATACGATCTAATACCAATTATTTACAATTTAGAAACAAAATGGTCCTTGGCACACAAATATGCAGTAAAATGTAAAACACAGTCAAGAAGAACACATACCAGCTTAATAATAGTAGTTACTGAAGGGGAAAGGATACTGGATTGAAGAGAAGTGGAAGATTCCACATGATATGTAATTATATGCAAAGGTTAATATTTGCTAATACTGGATATAAAGGAATTTGTTATAGTCCTTCTCTGTGGTTTTCTCCACATTTAAAATGTATCATTAAAAATAATTTAAAAGACATGAATTGATTTTTGGAAAAAAATGTTATTCACTATTTATTTACTTACTCATTCATGTATTTGTACCCTATCTTGTTCAAAAGGTATTTAAGGGAGCTGATACATAACAAAAATTTATATTTTATATATCATATTATATTTTATAAAACAAATCATGTGGAATCATCCATTTTGAAGGGAAAAAATCAATAAAAACAGCCCCAATTGATAGTTTATAATGAAAATATTTACAATAATATTTAAATAATTGAAAATAATGATGATATTACCATTATTATTAATAAGTTTTATTATAATTAGTTATTCTTTTGAAGCAGTTTCCTAGAGATAAGGGAGGAGAGGAAGTATTTCAGGTGGAATGCCTAAACTTTAAATTACATTATTAATACAGAGATAAGTTTAAAGAGTCTTCTAAAATATAAGGCTGTTGGTGGTTTCTTTTAAATTATTTAACAGCCAATTGACTGAATGGAAACTGACAGAAGAAAAGTTAAACTTGAAATCACTGACATATCCTTGAAACAGATGTTTTTATCAGTGATTAGGGAAGACCTGAAGGCTGTAGATACCGGGTGTGTCAATGGCAAGTAGGATTGTTTTAAAGCTCTGTTATACCCTCACTTTACTGTTGTGGATAGGGAGAGGTAAGGGCATCATCAAACCTTTGAAGAAATGGGGAAATTTGCCAATTTTCCTAATAATGCTGAAGCCTTTACTATTTCTTTAGAAAGGGTTAAATTTATAAACTCTATGTAGTGTGTGTCTTAGGAAGCTAATCTGCATCAATCAATAATGGCTGTGACTCATTGCTGTGACACTAAAGTGCATATTCTGTTTTTCATAGTCCTTTTAAAATATGAATAAGAACTCATTAATTTTCTCAATTATAGCTATATCAATTGCATTATGCCAATTTCGTTTGAGAATACAATTTAGTGAACTGTTCTAGGCAGGCAGAACCAGTGGTTCACCACAATGTACTTAGTCATTTCTATTAAACAACGTGTTTGCTGGCATCCTGGACACCTGGTCAATTAGAGATTTTTCATGTTAGGCATCTACTTTTCCCACGGAAAAGAAAAAAAAAAACACCTCATTAGACATGGCATTTTAATTAAAAGCTATTAAGTACCAGTTCCTTCTAAGTGAAGCAATAATTTTTTAGAAAAAAAAGTATTTATTAAGAGATGAATTCTTACTTAGCTTGAAATGAAGCCACATTCAGCTACTAATGATAACAAATCACTGTTTAACTTCATTAAAGACCATTTACTTCCATATTATATTCTGAATCAATGCTACTTGTTTGTTTTGTTTTGTTTTAAACATCTGTGAGACTGCTGGCAACATTCATCAACCAAATGTTTTTAGTGTTTTTCACAATTAATCATTGCCCTCTCCCCCTCCCCCTGCCTTTTTTTTTCTACCCAGAAACTCGTAGGACATTTCTACTGCTTTTGCATTTCATTCCCAAATTCTAACTCGGCAGAAAGCGCGGCAGATCCACAACGGGGTATTTAACCCACCCTGCAAATGGAGATTGGAAGGGAGTTTGGATTGCAAGTACAAACATGAAAATGCTTCCATTGCTTTTATGTTAACTTGTCCGTTAATTAAAGTCAGCCTACGTATTGCTACGAATTCATTTCCTCGCTGCAAGCGGCCGGGATATTACCAGACAGAATCCGGTGTACATCCCATGCAAATGATTTTTATTGAACATGTACTGTGCACATTTTAGCGACTGTATTCTACCTAAATAATGCAGGAGCATGCGATGCCTGCCAAATCCCACACAATGTTGACACCCCAGTTAGTGTTTCATCTTCAAAGAGCAAGCTCCACGTCCTTCTGGCAGCTGATGAGTTCAGATAGAAAACATGCCAGCAGTGTGGACCAATGCATTATCACACGCACACCCCTGCCTCGTCACATGCCATAACATTGGCAAGCGGAGCCCAGGGCTCTTTAAGAACAAGAAGCTCATAAATAATGGTTGAAACACACAAGAGATAATTAAATGAGACAACTGAATGCCAATGGACTCCCCAGCAGTAAACACTATTCAGTGAGGATCATTCCTGCCTCTCCTTCCTCCTTTTTTTTTTCTTTCTCAGTTTTAGTTCCGACTAACAGTTCATTACTCTAGCTACTTTTTGAATGGGGGTGTTTTAAAAAACTGTCAAACTGCAAAACATTTCAGACATTTTCCTATTTAGGAACATTTCTTCGAAGTATCTAAGCATATAAACATATTCTTATTTTTTTTTTAATTTAGCTTTAATCTCATCCTAGTGACATATACCTGTTTGACAAACCAACCACAGATAACACTCCTGCAAAAGCAAAAGGAGAAAATCCCATAATGTGCAGCATCTCACTGAGCTGTGCCTCCCGCGCTGTGAGTGGAACCCATTCATTCCCTTCATTTAGGATAAGTACACATCGATGTTGGAGCTGCCTCCTCATTCTTAAAAAATGAGATTCACAACGAATTTCAATGTTTCTTCCCCAACTTCCTCCGAACTCTTTTCAGAAATGCTTAATGTTTCTGGCTTGACAGCTTTGTGCTCAAGGTTGACAGGATATTTTTAGTATCCCCAGTATTTAAAAGGCTTGAAAAGAATCTAGTCCTGGTTTGCTTGTTGATGAAATATATTTAGCAGACAATTATAGTTGGTTTAATATGCATTTATTGCTGTCTGAGGGAAAATAAATGCCTTCAGCATTGTTGGCAAAACGAAGAGAAATATGCATTCTGCTACACTGAGGCCACTCAGAATAGGGCATGCTCACTGCTCACTGAGGACTGTGCATCTCACAACAATAAAAGGAAGGGACTAAACCAGAATGGAGGTCAACCCAGCTTAGCTCTACTTTTTGATCAATACAAGGAGTCTGGGGTCCCCTTCTTGACCCATTTTAATTTAGTAGCAACAAGATGATCTTGCAATGACAAGTTATGTGAAAATCCATTGTGTCACTTCAGTCAGTCATCTAATATTTACTTAGCACCTATAATATGCTGGGCCCTTGGGTCAGTTCTGAAGCTAAAATTGTAAATAGAATGATACTTGTCACTGCCCTCTTGGTGACTGGTATCCATCAGGGAGAACAGACATAAAGAAATAATGAAAAGATCAAAGGTATCCCTGGCACAACACAATATCACTTATGCATTATTCCAGCCAGAAGTACAAAACAAAAGTCTAACCATGATGAAACATCAGGCAAAACCCAAATTATATCAGTTTTAGTTTTAAAAAGTGGACCGTATTTTTTAAAAATATCAATTTCTTAGTAGACAAAAGAAAAGCTGTGGAAATTTTCTGAATTAAAAAAAAAAGACTAAAGAGAACTAAATGAGCCTACACTGTATCCTGTCCTAGTAGGTGAATTCATGAAAATGGTATGTAGATGGTCGCATGGAAAAACCTCCGTCTCCCACCTTCTGGGTTGGAAAAGCATAGCTCTTCCCTACTGTGTCCTTTTTTCCTGGGAGTCTTCTTTGCTACTCATACAAACCACTTCTTGTTGGGCACCAAACGTATGGAGGTTTTCCCCACACCGCCCAGCAATTCTCCACATCAGCAGTTTTCCTAATGAGACTGAAGTGTCCAAGAATTCAACTAAATTCTGACACTGTGTCCCCGGAGAAAGCATCAGGTTCCGCAGGTTAAGGGCTCAGTCAAGACTCCCCAAATTCCACCCCCCTCTCCCCCCAACACACACACTTCAGACACAAATTGCAAGCCCAGGTTATAATCACCTGTGCTTCAATCAACTGGCTATAGATCGAGGGTGCCAACAATGCCCTCCTTGGGTTCCATGAATTTGCGGCAGTGGCTCACCAAACTCATGGAAACACAGTTACCAGTTTTCCAGGGGATATGATAAAGGATACAGATAAGCAACCAGAAGAGAGAGATGCATCGGGCAAGGTGTAAGGGAAGCTGTGGGAGCTTTCACGCCCTGGCCAGGTGTACCGCGCCCAGCACCTCCATGTGTTCACCTACCTGGAAGCTCCCCGAACTCTGGACTTTTGGGATTTTATGAGGGCTTCATTGTTAGGCCTGATTGATCATAAACTCCATTTTCAGATCTGCTCCCTTTTCAGGAGAACGAAGGATAGGGCTGAAAACCCCAAGCTTCCAGATATCACTTGGTTTTTTCAGTGACTAGCCTTCATTCAAGAGTCCACCCGGAATAGCCTCATTAAAACTAAAGACACTTCTATCACCCAGGAAATTACAAGGGTTTCAGGGGCTAAGTCAGGAGCAGAGGTCAAAGACCAATATTAGAACAGGAGATGCTCCTAGTGTTCTTACCATGTAGGAAATCACCAAGTGTTTTAGGAACTCTGTGCCAGGAACTATGGGAAGAGACCAATATCTATTTTCTGTCATTTCCCAGATGGTAATTAAATAAAAGTAATTATCAATGATGTTTACTAAAGCTGATAACTCTACTATGATTATGAAAGGCAATATCCCGATTCCTAGGAAAGATACTCTCAAGTATTTAGGAATAAAAAGATATGATGTATGGAACTTACACTCAAGGTTCAGAAAAATAATACGTGTGTGTGAGAGAGAAAGAGAGAATACAAATAATAAAGCTATTGGGACAAAATATTAACAATTGGTAAACCTGGGTAAAGAATGTTCTATTAACTATTATTGCAAGTTTGAGTAAGTTTGAAATGATAAGTTTATAATAAACATAATAAAATAATAAACATAATAAAAAGTTTTTAAAATATCTTTGCTTCAAATGAGTTACATAGGATGCAATGAACATGTACAGAGTAATATAGATTAATTTTTAAGGGGGGTTGCCTCAGAACGCAGTATTTAAGATGATTCTTGAAAGACAAAGAGGGGTTTGGGTGAAGTGAGGTGTCAGGAAATCATTCTAGGCACAAACTGATGAAGACCTTGAGGTGGATAAACTAGCAAAGTCTAATACAGCTAGAGCACAGAGGCGGCAGGGAAATGAACTGAGAGAAGGGGTGGCAGGGACTTGGTATATAGGGTCCCATAGACCAGCTCAGAAGAACTGGCAAGTCCAGAAATGGCATGATAAATAGTGCGGTGTAACTCATCTGAGGAAAGAAGCAAAGCAATTATTTTAGCATAAGAAAGAATAGGAGAGGTAAAGGTGAAGATTTTCAAAGGATAAAGGTTTATTTTTGTGAATCCAACCTGAGACCTGGGATGATGAGGATCCAAACACAGTCCCCTCCTCCTTTCTCATGATCCAAAGGACTCAACTCTCTTCCCACCTCATCCTTCAGCGAAACCTGAAGTAAGAAGAGCCCTAATGCTGGCGCTGGTTGGAAGGGTCATTGGAGGAGGGGATGCTAATGAGCAGTTGACTGGAACCAACTGTCTGAGGAAGAGAGAGGAGCTGGAAGAAGCTACAGGAAGGATGTTCTCAGCGAACTACAAACCTCCACTGGATCTCCTCAGAGAATAAAGGTGTAAGGTTACCAGGCCAGGTAGCGTTTACCTTAGGGAAAAGTCAGAAAGAATAATGAAGCTTCTCCTAAATTGCTGGGACCCTCTCTAAGTTTGGCTGCATCACCCGAATGTGAAAGACTGGCGGAAACCTGCCCTAGGGTTCCTGTGCGTTTCACCACTAGAGCTAAGACCTTTTTATGTGTCAATTTTTTTTTCTTCCATGGTGACAGGTTTAGCTTGAGATTACGGGTATTTTACAAAGATGTCTTGACCAGAGTGAGGAAAATGCATTGTAATGGGAGAGGAGAAACAGTCAGGAAATGAAGGAAAAGGATGACTTCTGGGAAACAAATCCGAGGGCTGCTGAATTAGCCAGGTGATAGCTATCCATGGATACCTAAATTGCACCCATGGAAGCATCCCATTGTGATTATTCTGTAAGTCTTATTCACTTAAATATTTTGGGGAATAATCTGCTTTCACATTTTGAAGTTGCTTAAAATAAGAAGCACTTCTTAATGGACATCCTAACCTCTTGAATTTTAATACCCTGCAGCAACTTGTCCGAGGCACAACCTTATATAGGTAATCTAGACCCCAAGAGCATTCTGCTAGCTAGGATTTCCCCCTTCCTGGAGCAAAACTGAATAGCCTGAACTATCTAAGCAATTATGTTGTCAAGCACAGAGCCTCCTAGAACCTACCTATTACATATGTTGTTTTCCTTAAGGATACAGAAGGGACCTCAAGATGAAGAAGTTGGCATGGAACTACTAAGAATTTAAATGACCTTGACATCTTTTAAATTTTCTATGTATTACACCAGGTATTGGCGTTAGATGAAGCTCATTAAACTCAAAACAAGTATTAGATTGACAGCCCCTTTCTTTGGTTTTTAGTAAACTTACTAAGTTATTTTTGGTTCATTTGTCTGTAGTGAAAAAATCAATTCTCTTAAAAAATGTTGTTTTGATTTATAAAAAAAGAAACTGTACCTCTTTTTGAAGTCAAAATTAATGCTAGGACATAAATAAATGGAAGTACTCCATGTCCTCCAAAGTCAAATCTAAGAATATTAGTGAACTTTATACAGTTATTCTCATGACAGGCATGAAATATTAGCAGAATTAGGAGAAAATAATTTATATATGATTCTCTAAGATTCATATACTTACTGTTAATTAGTATGGGAAGCTGAAACAAATATTCAAATTATCAATGAATCTTTACATTGTCCTCACAGTTGCATTAAATAAGAAAAACACCAGTCAAAAACCTATTTCAAGAGGTCAAGCATTTTTCTCCATCAAATTTGAAATGGCCTGCAAATTGTTCAATTCATCCGCATACCTTGCCATTGAGACAGAGATACAGGTGATAACTTTGATTGTAAGGACAGAAGGCACAATGTGATAGAGAAATTGGGAACAGAATAGCAGAGATGTCACTGAAGAAAGGTAAAAGCCCAGTTCTACACATTTTCTTCTTTAATTTCCATTCACTGGATTTTGGTAATACGCGCATGAAATATCACTCTTAAAACTAGAACCTCGCCTCTGCCCTGTCTTGGAAGAAGCTTACGCCCATTCCATGCAGGCTCACACCCGTCCCCGACCTGTCACCAAACCAGCTCATCCTTTCCCTTGGGAACTTTTCAGTTGCTCTATCTGACTGTCCTGAGAACTGGCCTCCACTGTGGGTAACCTAGATAATCTGAAGCTGGTCAGCACGTCTAGGAAGGGGCCAGCCTGCTGGGACTATACTACATGTATCTGTGGGAATCTACATTTTTTAAAAAAGAAAAAGAAACCTAAATCACAGCATTGCCTCTACCATAATGATTTTTGGCTCAGGCAAGAAAACCAATGGGTGTGAAAATGTTGGGGAATAAGATATTCACTGTGTCAAAATATCACTTTATAGATGACATATTAGTTACAATGGAAACGTTTTGTAGATACCACCTGAACCAAAATGATCAAATTTAGCAATCTGTGAGACACAGAAATCATAATGTCCCCTATATGGTATTTCTGCCCCCAAAATGTTTACCTTAAATCTAATAATGAGGAAAGAATCCAAAATGAGGGCATTTTTTTTCAACAAATTAGCCAGATATTTTTAAAAATGCCAATTCGTGCAGGACTCAAAAGGCTGAGAAACCATACTAGATTAAAGAGACTTCACTAGGGAGATATGACAAGTGAAATGTAACATGATTCTTGGTTGCATCTTGAATCAAATAAAATAACACAAAAGTTATAAGAGATACCATTGGGACAGTTGGGGAAATTTGCATATGAACTACAGTATATGAAAAATGATAAAATTGTCAGTGTTAAATTTACACAGTATAGTATTGAATTTTCTTTGTGGAGGAGGATGTCCTTGTTCTTGGGCAATATGTGCTGAAATACATCGGCGTATATTTAAATGCTAAAGTCTCATGTGTCCTAGCCTTGGTTTACTTAAGTGAGATAGATGCTATTCCATCAAAGATAATAAAGGCTTTGATGTTTATTTTCTTGAAGGTGTCAGTATTTTATTATGTCAAAAAACTATTGATATTCCTTTGGTTCCTTGAATTTTTCTTCTTCTTTAAAATGAAAAGTGTATAAAATATGAAGTGTCTGCCACTGTTAAAACGTGCACTGTTTTCACACCATAGAGAAAATGAAAATTGGGAGAACCTATTTGTAACCACCTCAATAAAATCCATATTTCTTTATGCATAAGGCACCTGTGGCAGTAAACAAAATTGGGGCATACCACAAAAATATATCTAGGATTTTTTTTCAATGCTAAAGATCCAGCATTTTTTCTGCTTATGTCATTTTTTTAATATTTTGTTTCTTTCCCTCCCCTTAAAAAAATTATCTGGTTTATTTTTCTATCTTTCTTCTTTAAGCAATAATTAATGAGCATTTTCTTTGTGATTGTAAGAAATTTTTCCTATTTTCATGAGAAAGTAACCAAAAGAAAGGACTTACTACATGGAGAAGTTTAGACTATGTTTAAAGAAGTTATTGCAGATTAGTTGCAAATTTAAGATGTCTCACTTCTTGAAAAATAAATATAATGACCATCTTCTATAGATATTTTGGGCATGTATTAATGATAGGTGGAACAGAGAATTTTAACCAGTTCCCTATTTTGCTTAGAAAAATCTATAAGTATGTGATAATTGAAAAGTAGTAAAATTCTGGCATGTTTCCTGAAGGTGTAAAGGTGTTTTTTCAGAAATTTAATAAAAATAAGGACTCAAAACTATGCCTAACCTCCATAAAATACAATATTCACCCATGCTGACTTCTGATTTGATAGTTTGTGCCAGATACATAGCCTAATTCACTAGTAGTATTTACCTTACCTTCTTATATGAAATAATAATAATGTTCATGAGCCCATATTTACATGAAAGCCCTATATCCAGATAAGAGAGCTCCTGTTTCTAAGGGTTTCCAGTTCTTTTGCAATAATCAACTAATTTTAATCCAGTTTCTTTCATTAATCTACATTTGACTTTTTTCTTCTTAATGTATTAAAAAATTAATAGGAACTTATCCAGATAATCACCATTAGAGCTCATCACTATTTTTTTTAAAAGAGGGAAGAGTCATCTATTAACTCAATTCTTGAATACCCCCCACTGTTTTGATAAACTATACAATATTACAAATCAAATCAAAACTTTGTGGCTCAAATCAAAAGCAACTTTTTATTACCTCTCACAATTCTGCAGTATAAGCTGAGCTAAGTTGGGTGGTTCTTGCATCCACATGGAACCAGCTGGTAGTGTAGTCTTTATGCTCAATTGCACCATGCTCAAAATGGCCCATTGACATGGCGACGGGAAGTGCTTCTTATGGACTGAAAGACCAGGTAGGGCTGCAGACTGAAATGCCTCCATTCTACTCCACTTAATCTCTGCAAGTAGTTTGGGCTCATGGCATGCTGGCTGGGCCTGGAAATTTCTTAATTCTAGCCTTGGATGTACACAATGTCACTCTGGTAGTCAAATAAAATCATAAGCATAGCCCAAATAAGAGGGAATTACAGAAACAAAAAAGGATAATATATATATATATATATATATATTTCACACTCCTGACTTCTTATATGCCATTGTTCTATGTTTTATATATACCTATTTATGTGTGTATATATACATATGTATGTATGTATATACAAAAAGCATGGTCTTTACTATCATATATATTTATATTCCTCCTTATATTGTGTATTATGCAATACACAATAGCATATAGGATGTTAGAAGGTAAATATATATACAGATATAAAATATATGTATATATTATATATATTAAAAAGTAAATACTATATACTTTCTGTTCATATAATTATCTCTGTGTGTGTATCTAACTATATTAAGATCATGAACTTCTGGGTACCAAAAGTCACCAAGAAATAAATAGGCAAGCCAGAGTGGGAGAAGATATTTACAGCACCAAGAAAAGGTTTGTATCCACATTATATAAGGAACTTCAGTAAAAGACAAACCACCTTACAGAAAAAAAAAATGAGCAAAAGCCTTGAAGAGGCACTTCACAAAAGAAGACATAAAAATGACCTGTAACCATTTGAAAGAGTCCTTAACTTTAACAGTCATTACGGAAAGGCAAATTAAAGCCACAAAAAGATGCTAGGATATCCCACCAGAATAGCAAAATTAAGAAGACTGACAATGCCAAGTGCTGTTGAGAAAGAGAAGCACTTAGCACTGGGAACGATCATAAAAGACTGATGGAGAGTAAGTTGATACACCCACTTGGAAAGTTGTTTAACATGATATGCTAAGGTTAAACATAGCAGAGGTTTAGATTTGTCATCTAACCAAGGCTGGGAGCTGACCAACAAGAAAGAAATTGTTGCGTCAAAGAGAATGGCCACTTTTGTAGCTCAGGTGGACATACACTGAATGGCAAAGCATGCTATGTGATATTATTGCCAAGCCACAATGCCACCAGCAATGTGTAAGTACTGTATATGAGTTTCCCAAAAGGACATGCTGACATAAGGTTGTCATTTTGGGTTTGTTTGGTATTTTTGTTTGTTTGTTTTGGTTTGTTGTTTTTTGTTTGGTTGGTTTTTTTGCCAATTTTCTGTCTTTTAGGAAATGTTTAATTAATTTGTAGGACTTGAGGAGATGTTTGATTCATTTTCATGATTTTTAGGAGAGGTTTCACTAACAAGCATTGTAGAGCTTTCAGCTGAACCGATCAGTTTTCATCACTGGCATAAACGGACAAGGTTCATTAATCAGAGACTGGGACAGCACCAGAAAAACTTTTTTTCTCTAAAACATATACACTTAATCCAAAAGCTCGGGCAGCCTGCAGCTCTTCCACAAAGCGTTTGCAATTATCCACAAAACGTGCTTCCCAAGAGCATTCTGAAAACTCAAAATTGGGGGTTATTTTCCCACTTCCCAGTGTTCTCAGGCTTTCACTGGGTGTTAAATTAATGGGAAACGTGTAACAAAACAAACAGGATTTTTTCTTATGAGAACCTATTTGAAAGCCCATTGTGCTTTTTGACAGTAAACACCAGGTAGGAGATTCAAGGGTTTTTAATGTCAGCACACACAATTTCCTATTTACTCTTAAAGAGTAATGTGTTAAGGAGTTTCTTTATTTGTAGTAATGAAATATGTCTAATCATCTCAAAAGCAGAATAACCACTATGAGTGATAATTATCTGACAAAAAGGATTAGGCCTTGAGAGAGAAAAAAACAGAGTCTAACTTGTGCTAGACTATTTTGTGAAGTGACACTGAATATATATCGAAATATATGTGTACGCACGTGTGTGTATGCATTGTTGCTACTGTCTGCCATCATTGCTGACCATAATACCTGTGATTATGGTTTTGATATCACAGACATGTATAATCATACTGTGGTCGTATTTGTCATTTCTTCCATTGTGCGGGAGGGGTATAACAAGGACCCCCTATGCAGCTAATAACTTCCAAGTATCTTAAGAAACCCATCAGAACACTGAGCTGCTCTCCTTTTCTGTTTAAAAAGAGAGGAGAAAAAAAGAAAGGATACATGAAGTATATCATCATGCCCTCTACAATTTACATGAAACAGCTCAACACAGTTGTCACCTGAATAATGTATGGCCCTTTCTACCACTGTTAAAATAAGTCCATTTCTGTACAGTTATTTCTATTCTGTGGTAAGTTCCCTGTCATTCTTGAGAGGGCAGCACTAAGGATAAGTTTGGTTCTTCAGGCAACTCACATCTCTTTTACTTCAAGTATGGTATTGAAGATGTTATTTACTGCATCAGAAGCCTCTTAGAACAATGTCCTTCAAGTTTTGTGCCAGTAAGAATTGAGCTTCTCGTTAATAACTTACTTTCATCTCACAAATGCTAGTTACACTGTAAACAAATGATTGCATTTCTCTCTTTGGCTTGATTCACTGTCAAATTAGTAACCGCCTTTGACAGAGAGAGAACTAGACCATACTTCATGGTTACTGTGACCCAAACTTAGATATGAATTTCGTTTTTTCTTACTCTACTCTTTTCTTTACTCTTATTTCCTTCTTAAATGTGTATGGAAAATATCGTAAGCTCTCTTAATTCCTTTTTGGCAATGCAGAATACGCATAAATAGAACAGAACTGCTTAATACATTACTAATATACAGGGATGGGCAAAAATAGGTTTGCAGACTAGGCTTAGCTGGGTGGTTCTTCTGGTCTCAGCGGAAATGGCTTATGTCTACTCCAGCAGGCCAGCCCACACTGGCTCACAAAGTGGTCACAGGGATCAAAAAAGTGGAAGCCTGACATATGTCTGATGGCCTAAGCTCATCACTTTGTCACTTTGCCACATGTTCTGGCCAAAACAAGAGGTAAGGCCAGTCCTATTCAAGGGATGGGGAAACAGACCGCCTGATGGGAGGAGATGCAAAGTCACATTGTAAAGATGTGGGGTACGGGACTAGTGAGGATTATGTCCATGTTTTCAATCCACCACAAAGGTTACAAAACATTTTTTTTTAAACTGATAAATGAAAACTGTATTGAGGGGAGCAACAAAACAGGCCGACCTCTCCGTGGGGATGCCTATGCTGAGTCATGAGGGGTGAGGATTCCTGGAAGACATTTCAGGGTTGAATGCAGTGGCTGGCAAAAGGAAGGCATTGAAAACTGTTCATGGGGAGAATCAATAATTTCAGAGAGTGAACTTTCAGGGCAACTAAAAAATGGTCAATGACTAGCATATTTTTAAAATCTATTATATCCTCCAGATGCCTAGCATTGATTTGAACAAAGAGAAATAAATTATTCCAGGTTACAACAGTTCAGGAATGTAAATAATTTTTCAAAAGGCAAATGATATACTAAAATGGGTAATGCATCTTGCATTTGCTAGAGAGGAATGGACTGACCTTAGCTTCAGGTCCTCTTAAGTATATTTCTATCCCAGGATAGAGTATAGTTAATAGTACTCTACTGTATATTTGAAAGTTACTAAGAAAGTAGTTCTTAAAAGTTCTCAATACAAGAAAAAAATATGTAACTATGTGTGGTAATGTGTTAACTGAATTCATTGTGGTAATCATTTTGCAATATATACATCCATCAAAGCATTATGTTGTTCACCTAAAACTAATAAAATGTCATATGTCAATTATATCTCAATTGTAAAATAAAATAAAGCAGAGTTGGTAAATTCTGCCCCCCAAAAAACAAATACTCTTTGTAATACTTTAAGCAATAAAAATTTGTAAAAATATGAATAAAATGGTAACAAATACATATCTATCAGAAACAAACAAACAACACAGTAATAACTCAGAAGTAATTCTCAGAAGACGGTCACCTGAAGGCAACCACTTTGCTTCCTTTGTTAGCCAAATTACAGCGAAGGCATATGGGTTTCTGCATCACTTGTGTTATTTAATTTCTTAAAGAATAAATATTGTTATTTAAGAAAATATCAAAACTAGGTTCTCCTGTTTACAAATAAAATTATATTTCAGTTTTGCCATTTGCTTTCGCAGGTTGCTCTCTCTGAGACTATTCACATCATCCAAACAGAGCTCATTTAACTTTTCTGGCCGTATTTACAGTGAACTATTTGGATAGTATATTGTGAAGTAAGGTCAAATCTAACCCAGCTTGTGAATAATAGCCAATGGGGTTTTTTTCCCCACCTCTTTTCTCTGCAGCCTCTATAATTCTGGTATCTCTAGTGCCGTCTCTTCGGTTGCCAAGGCCTAGCTGTGAGTGCCAGACCAGCTCCTAGCAACCCAAGGCCCATTGACAGCACCAGGCCAGTTCCTTGCTGCCAAGGACTCCCATTCTCTCTCTCTCAGGGAGGACCGTTAGCTGGCATGCACCTTTTGCCCTCTGCCTTCCACTTGTTCCTGGTGTAATGCAATTGGTGGAGAAAATATCTTGAAATCTCCAGGGGAAAGCATGAGGACAAAAGCTATATACTGTAAGTGTCTGAAGAACTGATAGAAGACATCTGGGTCCCTGTTAGAATCATAGAAACACTGTATTGGCCTGCTTACCTCTAATATTCATGCAAAGTGAAAGAAAGAAAGAAGGAAAGAAAGAAAGAAAGAAAGAAAGAAAGAAAGAAAGAAAGAAAGAAAGAAAGGAGGGAGGGAGGGAGGGAGGGAGGAAGATGGGGGAAGGAGGGAAAAGAGAAAGAGAACTCCCTATTTATTCTATCCATAGTCAAACTGATCTTTCTGTGGTTCACAGATATCATTCTTACTTACATAAAGCTCCAAGTAGAAATTCAGAAAAATGGGTTGGGACTAGACAAGGTAGCGAGCTGGGGAGGGAAGGCTGAGACAGCTCCTCCCTTTCCATAAGGGTGACTCTCTCTTATAACTCCTGTGGCAGCAGCAGTTGGTTCAGGAGCTCTCACTCCTCTCAGGGGAGAACAAATGGGAATAGATGTGATTTTTTCACTCTCCTTCCCTTTTTTTAAAAAAAAATTGTTTTTACTGATTTCAGAGAGGAAGGGAGATCGAAACATCAATGATGAGAGAAAATCATTGATCAGCTGCATCCTGCATGCCCCCTACTGGGGATTGAGCCCGCAACCCTGGCATGTGCCCTGACCAGGAATCAAACCGTGACCTCCTGATTCATAGGTCAACACTCAACCACTGAGCCACACTGGCTCAGCTACTCTCCTTCCTTTTGCCATGTTCCTTGGAAAGAGGCGTCCCACCAGGAATGTGGAATATGCATTTGCTCTTTTGCCTGACAAACTTGGTTTTCTTGGGGATAAATTATCCTCTCACATAACTCTAGTGGGGCTGAAACATCCAAGGTCTGTAAGGATATGCTCCAGACCTGCCAATCAGGCCCACATCATTGGTTCAAAGATGGGAACTTGATGCAAGTCAAGCCCATTACTGTCAGATCTGGGACTTTTGCTGAACTGTTAGAAGTGATTCTCGGTTTACATTGAGCTCACAGAAGTGGTAGAATGAAAGCTAGAAGAATGTCCGGTCGCCATCTTCACCACCTCCAGGGTACATGAGAAGAAAGTCAGCCCAGAGTAAGGCAGTTTGAGAGATTTGAACATGACAAGCCCTATACTATTCTGTGAGGTCTCAGATCCAACTGTGCCATTCTGGCCATACGCCAAGGAATTCCCTGCTTTTTCTCAAACCAGCACTATGTCTTGAATGTTTCAGTGCTATTTCTACCCCTTATAACCCACAAAAGCATGGTCGCACTGATATACCACTGAATGGCCCTTCCTCGACAATTAGAATTTCAATAAACCATCAACAGGGAGGAATGGATGAGAGAAGTTGTGCCAAGAAAACAGATGAAGACTCAGATAATAATAAATGAATGCCAGGGGCTTTCATATATAATCTCAAAGAGTCCTCATTGATTGGTATAACTGATGAGGAACAAGGAAGAGAAGTTAAAGATTGGCCTCTAACTCTAAATTCTTACTCATTTCCTGACCTCGTCCTTCCTCAGGCTGACACCTGGATCCTGACCCAGTTCTTCCAGCACAGGAAAGTGATTGATTACAGAGCTCTTCACCATCACGGGATGTTTGACAAGTCATAAAAAGTATAATATTCTAAGTAGAAACACCAAGATCACAGAGAACATCAAAACCTTCAAAGCTCAAATTGTGGCTGGCATTGGAGCATCTCCGCTAGGCAGAGCTGTATCCCTACAAGGCCCCTGTCTACCTTCTGGGTTCTGCACAACCAACAAATTGAACACGTTGGTGGCTCCACCAGATGACAAAACCTTGTCAGCATTTTATTACATACTAAAATAATATCTATCATCTATCTATCTACCTATCTATCTATGTATCTATCCATCGTCTCCTATTGATACCAAGTGATCTCATGGCAGCAGCTCCATTATAAAATGTTTTCTATACAGATATTTCTACAAAATAGTTCTGCATTAGAAACTTGGTATCTTTAACCTACAAAAAACAATAATAATGTGCAATCTTTGCATTTTCAACTCAAAAATAGATCTTTTAATTTATTTTGTTAAGAAAACTTTTTAAAACCTAGCAGGACAAATGGAAGTAATCTAAATATTCAATACAGGGAAATGATTACATAAATTGGAATATATCTAGTTATTTATAATAAATTATACTAATAACTCTAAATATGTTGTAATATTAAACAAACGCATCATAAAAATTACATGTACATAATGATAATCATGTAAAACCCTTATGCATTTGAAAAATAGAAGAGAACATTGGAAGGAAAATAATACAAAAATGACAATCGTTGTGCAGTTAAATATGATTATGAGAAACTTTATCCTTTTTCCAAGCTTCCTCTGCTGATTGTTATATGTGTTTTATAAGTGAAAAAAATTATCATTTGGGGGGTAAAAGAGCTAAAGAGACACCTCACCGATAAGATAAAGAGAGGGCAAAGAAGCATTTGAAACATGGTCAACATCATATGTCATTAGGGAACTGCAAATGAAAACAGCAATGAGATATCACTATACACTATGAGAATGGCCAAAACCCAGAAAAGTGACACCACCAAATGCTGGTAAGGATATGGAGCAACAGGAACGCTCATTTATTGCTGGTGGGAATACAAAATGGTACAGCCGATCTGTAAGACAGTTTGGAAGTTTCTTACAAAACTAAACATGCTCTTATCATATGATTCAGCAATTGCACTCCTTGGTATTTACCCAAATGAACTGAAAACATAGAAGCAACAAGAGGTCCTTCGTTACATAAATGAAGGCATGAACTATCATATATTCAGAGAGTGTAATATTATTCTGTGCTATAAAAAGATCAGTTATCAGGCCATGCAAAAACATAAAGGAAACGTAAACATATATCACTAAATGAAAGAAGCCAATCTGAAAAGAATACAGGTTGTATGATTTCAACTCTATGACATTCTGCAACAGACAAAACTATGGAGACAATAAAAAGATCAGTGGTTACCAGAGATTCGTGGTGGGAAAGAAGGAAGGAAAAGGAATGGATGGCAAAGAAGGGATTGTTAGGATAGTGAAACTATTCTGTAATGGTGGATACATGTCATTATACATTTGTCAAAACCCATAGAGTGTACAACACAAAGAGTGAACCCTGATGTAAGCTACGGACTTTAGTTAATAAATAATGTATTATTATTAGTTCATGAATTATAAACATACAATCTAATGCAAAATGATATTAGGAGGGGAAACTTGTGGGAGTGGAGGGCAAGGGTATATGGGAACTCTGTACATTCCAATTAATTTTTCTGTGAACCTAAAGCTAATCTAAAAAATAAAGTTTATTAAAAATAATAATTTTAATGTGGTTCACAAAATCATCTATCAATAAATTCTAGTTTTGCTTTTAATTTAGGTTGCTTAAATTTTTAGTTTTGAAGTCTTTCTTTCTATTTGTAAATGTATTGCAAACTTTCTACCTAAATTTTAAAGCAGAATTAAATGAGAGGCCCAGTGCACGGATTTGTGCACCAGTGGGGTCCCTCGGCCTGGCCTGCACCCTCTCACAATCTGGGACCCCTCCGGGGATGTCAGGCTGCTGGTTTCAGCCTAATCCCCACAGGTCAGGCCAAGGGACCCCACTGGTACACAAATCTGTGCACCGGGCCTCTAGTATGCATATAAGATCTTTGGTTAAGATCTTCCTGCCCTTCCCCTTTCCCCCTTCCCTCTGAGATTCATCAGTCTGTTCCATGTTTCCATGCCTGTGCATTGAGCATCTGCCCCCTGGTGGTCACTGCATGTCATAGCTACCAGTCAAATGGTAGAACAATCAGATGGTCACTTAGGCTTTTATATATATAGATAACGAGGTTTTAGGGTTATGTCAATCTTGAGACTATTTTGTAGAAGCATTCATAATGAAGTAAATATTTGATTTTTTAACAATTTTTGTTGTCTTTGTAACAGATTTACTGAAGGTTTGATCTCTGTTGAAATATATTGGTGATTGAAATAGCAGATTTTATTTAAATCCATATTCATTGAATTTTTAAATCAAGGAGAAACCTACTTGTAAATCTAGCAATGACATCATAATGTCTGCTTTTTAAAAGTAATTCCTCTTTCCTCCCTTGCATTTCCTCTCAATTGTTTATAACCATATCATCTACACTTTTCTATCAAGTCCAAGATCCTTGCAGGCACTGAGGTTGCCCACTCATCACAGACCACAGAATGAAAGCCCGCTTGCCTTTTCTTTCGGCCCTTTAATGTTTCCATTTGCTGTCCTTTTGTTTTGCCAAGTTCCTTATTCCTTGAGGGGAAAAAACCTTTTCTTTGCAGACTGTAGAACTTTCTGAGAGTTATTATTAATGGTCTATTATTGCCCAGACGAGGTAGCTTCCCAAGGTAAAATGATGGATGTGCAACCAGGTTACTAAAGACTTAGCTATTTTAACATTTAAATGGAATAAACATAGACTGAGCCAGAAAAAAAAAAAAAAACACACCAAAATCTATGGATAGATAACATATAAAACATAAAAGACATTCTGTCTATCCTTGATTGAAGGCAACTATGAAAAATTAATAGCTTATCAGTATTTTCCAGATAGCTTCTCATTCATAATGCTCTAATATAAAAGTAAATTAAGTAACTGTTAAAGCTGATAAGTATGGTGGCTTTTTTATATTTAATTTTGAGCTCAATTATCTTGAAGTTAAAATATTGATTTCTGTCGTCTACAACTAGCTCCCTGGTTATAGTAAGCTGCCAGCCCCTTTTATTACCATCACTTCAGTGTGGTCAGGTTCTTTGGCCCCTTCTATCCAATATAGATTTAAGGTGGTTGCTAAACCAGCCCAGCACTCCTGACACTAGCACTGCGCCCTCTGCTGGACACTGTTCTTCCATTTCCAAATCTGTTGGGACAGGAACTGAACGCAACCCACCCCTTGGAACCTGGCAGAGAACACATGCTTATTTGTTGCCCTGAATTCTCCCACTTACTCATTTCATTTACATACCATAAGCATTTTCAGAAGCAAAGATCATGAATAAAGAGATCTAAGCAAATCTCTACAGCTACTTGTAAGTAGCTATCAACTTACCTTAAGTTTAAATACAAGAGATAATACTTGCCTTCTCAGGGGACACACTTGCACATATGTTCAACTGTGACATGGCCAATAATTTTCAAAGCTATATTTTTCTGCTTCAACTTTGATTACATAACCCTTTGATATTTGTGACCAGCAATAATCCTTTCAGAAAAGACTTTAGTTCCTTTTTCTACTATACTTTGAGTGTGACAAAACTTTCAAAAGGGGGAAAAAAAGATTCATTTACATGTATATCTTGTCAGCTCAATGATATTTGGAAGGAATTTTTTTCTCCCTTTTTAAGATAATAGCTGTCCTGCCTGGCCAGTGTGCCTCAGTGGTTGAGCATCAACCTATGAACTTCCTATGTGTTTCTACTTCTCAAATATCAACATTGTTGCTGGTATATTGCTAAAGATACTATCCTCTTTTCAACTCACCAAAATCAGACCTCCTTTCAGTGAGAAGAAAGATGGAGGGAGCTGCATCTCCCATAACCATCTCTGCCATCTTCCTCCCTCTTCTGAAATTTTTGACTAAAGACATCAAAAGTTAGATAATTCACCTGGCCGGTGTGGTTCAGTGTTTGAGCATGACCTAGAACCCAGAGGTCATGGTTTGATTCCCAGTCAGGGCACATGCTTGATTTGTGGGCTCGATCCCCAGTGGGAGGCGTCCAGAAGGCAGCAGATCTATGATTCTCTCTCATCGTTGATGTTTCTCTCTCTCTCTCTCTCTCTCTCTCTCTCTCTCTCTCTCTCTCTCTCCTCTCTCCCCTTCCTCCTTGAAATCAATAAAAACATATTTTAAAAAATATAATAGCTATAGCATAATTTTATTATTAAATTAAGGAATTTCCAAATAAATAATATTGACTTTACAAAAAAAATTATAAAACTACTTAGCTGATGGCTGTGTGTTTACTTTGCAGTAAATAAAAATAAAAATAAAAAACAGAGTCCTTTCTGAAACTTTTATTTGGGGCCTATGTATTACCAGTTCCATATTTGCATGCTGTTCATAAACAGCAAGAATGCCCTTGACTCCGTTTTCCCATGGTAGGCCAAAGGGGTCGAGATAGGTACTGTAGCTGAGGGTGCTATTGTGAGAACAGCTTTGGGACTGAAATGCCAAAAATGCAAACAATAAACAACCCAGGTACTATCCTTAGGAAACCAATCAACTCCTGCTCCAGAGAAAGTTTCCCCTGCCCCTTGTCTTCTTCTCTTTTTCTCTTAAATCCCTTTTTCTTCCTTTTCTTTTCTCCATCTTTGTGCCCCAGCCCAACTTTTCCTCATTCATTTCAGAATGACTGATCTGAAATATCTCCCACTGAATATACGATGCACCAATAGTTTTCACTCTATGAAGGACATCATATACCTTCGCCATTTCTCTCAAGATTTTTTAATCCCTGGACTCTCATGACTTTTCTTACCCTTTATCTCCTTTTATTTACCTTTTATCTCTCTCTCTCTCTCTTCCTCTGCTAAGTCATGGCTGTTGACTTGAACAGAATTTACATTCAAATAAAACTTAAAACCTTTCTTCCAGATTTTCATAGCAGCTAACTGACACTGTAAGTCTCCCACTAGGGAGTTCAGATATACTTGCTTAGAGTTTTAAAAAAGCAAGGTGATTTCATCTGCTTCTTCCCAGTATCTCTCCAGAGAGGAGAGTGGACTATTTGAAAACTGGTTTGGATTGATACAGTACTTTGCCCTTATTTAAATGGTTCATCTTGCATCAACATCTCTTCATTCACTAAAAAGATTCTGCAGCCCTCCTCAGCTGCTTTGATCCAGAAAAATCCTTAACACAATCATCTCCTGATCTCGGCCAATGCATTTTAGATTTTCAAATTATGTATGTGCATCATTTAGCAAAATGCTACCAGGCCCCAGGTCTGCCAAGCATTGAAACTGGGCAGTCCCAGGGCATGTATGTGGATTCCTCCTATGGAATGGGGCACAGTGATTGTAATCTTGGTCCCTGAAAGAGCTGCAGTTAGCTGTGTATTCTTTATTTCAAGGAAAGAAATGCTGTAGTGAGTTCCAAGAAGGAGATCTCACATCTTAAGAAGCAAAATTTAGATTCCCATCTTCTCCTTTGAGCAATAGAAAAGATGAAAACAAAATTTTATACTGAAAAAAAGGTCTGATTCTGCTGAGTTGAAAAGAGGATAGTAATATTTTAAACACGGGGCAATATGCCGGTAACAATGTTGATATTTGGGGAAGAACACACAGGAAGTTCTTAAAGCTTAAGGGAAAGTTCCCTGGGTAAAGCTGGTCCATGTATATGCCTTTCAACAAATATGTTTTCAAATTCAAATCTTCAAATAGTCTTAACCTCTGTTTTCTCTGTCCATTCTAATCTTTTCTGAAACAGAGAAAGATAAACACCACCATTAAAAGTAGCATGTAATTCACCCAGATACTCTGTAATTACAAAATGTGTCAGAATTTCAATTAAAAATTCTGGATAATAAGTATACAATATATATAGCCAACAGATATGGAAACTGTCAAACATAGACTTTAAAGTAACTATGTACTTATATGTTTAAGAAGATAGATGACAATGTGGAGGATTTTGCCAGATAACTGGAGCTTATTTAAAAAATGGAAATTCTAGGACTGAAAAATATAATAACTGAAATGTGTATCTTAATAGATACACATTTGTTGAACAACAGACTGGAAGGCTTGACATAGATGAGTAAAGGATCAGAGAACTATAAGTTAGTAAGAACAAAACAACCTGATGGAAGTCTGGAAAGCAAAACAGATATAAACTACATATAAGAGTGAAAGTGTCATATGGGACACTGAGAAATTCTAACACACACACAACACCATCTCCCTTCAGAAGGGGAAAAGAGAGTCAGTGAGTAGAGCAAGGGTAATACGTAAGCATCAATGACAAGAACTTTCCAATTGATGAAAGATATGAAGTCATAGATTCAAGAAGTGCTCTCTAAACTCCAGAAAGGGCAATTGAAAAGAAAATCACAATTATAATTAACTATGCACCTCACAGTAAAACAGCTGGAAAACAAAGACAAGGAGAAAATCACATAAGGATCCAAGAAAGATACATTATTTTCAAAGGAACAACCATAAAACTAAGAACTAAATTTTCAATATAAAAGATGTTAGAGAGAAGACCATGATATGAATAGGATGTGGGGGGGGAAACGACCTGGCCACCAGTGAAATTACCTTTCAAAAGTGAAGCACCACAGACATTTCTAGACCACCAAAGGCGAAGCATAGTCATCAGCAGCAGCAGACACAAAAGGGCATGCTAAAAGTAGTTCTTCAGGCAGAAGGAAAATTACCTCAAAGGGAAATATAAAAAAGCAGGAAAAAATTATATGGTCTAACTTGGGGGCAAATCTGAATAAATCCCACTATAAATAATAATATTTTCATGGATTTAAATATACGTTGAGTTGAAATGCATGACAATAATAACACTAGTGGCACTTGGAGGATGGGGGAATGTCAATAGAGTTCAATGTCCTGAAGTCTTAGATTTGACTGAAATGTGGTAAAAGTACTGGTATTTATAAATTGTAATAATCCAAGGACACATGTTTAATCTATAGGGGAATTATTAAAAGAATAATGAAAGGATATGTGACCAGCATGCCAACAGAAGAAAAATAAATGAAACTAAAATTGATTAGTTCAAAAGAATAAAAAAGAAAAAAGAGGAGGTCATAAAGCAATTGGGATAAATCAAGTTGAAAAGAGCTAATAATGTGATAAACGTTGTTAGTTTATATTTTGTGATCTGTAGATTGTTCAGAAGTAGCTGGGAAGTATGATGGGCAAACAAAGTCTTATTTACCTGTTCTGAAAAATTTAGCTGTTGAATTAAAAAAAAAGCTATTGCTAATTCATTATATAAACTGTCTACAAATAATAAAAATAATCAATAATTGATGATTTTTGCATGATTAGGATATGCTGATCATTATTTTAGCATATCTCATTAAAAAGGTTTGTTTATTAGCCCTATTTTACATATTTTTTAAGTAAATGTCAAATAGGTTAAGTAACTGCTTACAGTGAAAACAGATCTACGAACAGAAAATAATTTTTCTTTGTTTTTGTTGTTTTGTTTCATTGGTATACTTAATTATAACTGTCAACTGTCTTGAAAAGAAAAACATAATATTCCATGCATTTTTAAAAAAATATGGCAATAATTAGACATGGAGTGATCTTAACCAATGTGTGAAACAAGCCTTCAGAAAGAAAATAAAAGGAGTTGTTTACATTGCTCAAATTCTAACTATTAGTCCAAGTTATCTATTTATTGAACAAAACTTTTATTAGATATGTGCTATATGTTAGGCATAATACTTGGCCCTGAAGATATAATACAAAACAAATAGAGATGTGGTCCCTGACTCATGGAGCAAATAATAATATTAATTATAAATTAATTCCCTTTATTGGATAATAACAAGAGAAGACAAGCAAATAAATAATCATAAATTCTCATACGTGAATGAGCACTCTTTTATGTGGTATAAGGAGAGACCATTTCTCTGAGAACCTAACCTTTAAGCCAGCAGAGCTTTACAATCCAGATAACCATATTATGTATTTCTCAGACTAGAACACTTTTGAGACTGAAAGGGGGCATGTCTACTAGTTATGCAGGGTGTCAGGCAGAACCAGAATAGGTATTCATCCTCCTTCTGAGCCGATACAAGTATGGGTCATTTTCTAAATGCAACCAGAAGACATTAAAATGTTTTAGCAGGGAGTATTTATTGTCTGGTTTACATTTTGAACAGACCTCTCTAACTGCCCATTGGAACATGTATAGGGTAATGGGCAAAAATGAAGGTAGAGAGACAAATTCTAAGAACACGGTACCCATCTAGGTAGGAGAGGGATAGTAGCTTGGATTGATGAGGCAAGGATGTAGAGTGAAGTAACCAATTCAAGATAAAACTTGCAGTGTTATACAAAAATTATACAAAGTATCACATTTTCATTTTAACTTATATTTTAATAAACACACAAGAAATTATCTTAAGTTTTTGTCAGGTAATCTGGAGAGGGGACTTTTAGTAGCACTAACAGACATATAAACATGGAGAAATTTTTTATGTGTAGCAAAAACCACCAAGGGTTAAAAAAAAAGTTATCCAATAAACAGCTCCCCTTTTCCCTACCAACTCCATTTTTTAACTTTCATCCAATTCCTATCAGTTTGTAAGTGCATATACATTTATTTATAAAGACTATTATATTTTTTGTGCAGCAATATTTTTTCCATCCTATTGTCTATATTTTCACTTGTTTTGATGTCTTTTTCCATTCAAAATATTTACTTTTATATTCATATATAAGAAAATACATGTAATTTTTCTTTATAGATACAGTTACTTAATTTAGAAAGTTTGCTTCATTTGAAACATTATATAAATACTAGAGGCCCGGTGCATGAAATTCGTGCACTGGGGGTTCCCTCAGGCCGGCCTGTGCCCTCTTGCAGTCCAGGAGCCCTTGAGGGATGTCTGCCTGCTGGCTTAAGTGGGGAACAGGCCTAAGCCAGCAAGTGGACATCCCTCTTGCAGTCCAGTACCCCTCGCTCCTTACCATCCCTTGCTCGCTGCTCCTTAGCACTGCTGTGGAGGCAGGAGAGGCTCCCACCAACGCTGCTGCACTTGCCAGCTGTGAGCCCAGCTTCTGGCTGAGCAGTGCTCCCCTTGTGGGAGCACACTGACCACCAGGGGGCAGCTCCTGCATTGAGCGTCTGCCCCCGGTGGTCAGTGCGCATCATAGCAACCGGTTGTTCCAGTCGTTCCACCATAACAGTCACTTAGGCTTTTATTATATAGATATGCATAAATATAATTTTATTATTTTATATATTTATTTATATATTTATTAAAATCTCTCATCCATATGAAATGTACTTTTGTATGTGATCTGAGATAGAAACAAGTATTCTTCATCCTAGTAAGATATATCATATTTTCAAATCTGAACTGAAATTCTACTTCAATTTTTATATAAAGTCCTTACGTCTTAAATCAATATCTGTATGCTCTGATATACTCTATGATTTATCTACTTCTGTAGTCATATATTCTTTTTTCTAGAGTTTCTTCTGTTGTTTTTTTTTAAATATATATTTTATTCATTTTTTACAGAGAAGAAGGGAGAGGGATAGAGAGTTAGAAACATAGATCAGCTGCCTCTTGCACACTCCCCACTGGGGACATGCCAGCAACCAAGGTACACGCCCTTGATCGGAATCAAACCTGGGACCCTTGAGTCCACAGGCTGACGCTCTATCCACTGAGCCAAACTGGTTAGGGCTGTAGTCATATATTCTATTTTTTTGGAATGACTTTTTGAGTAAGTTTTGGTAAGGGAAGTCTCTGTAGTGATCTTTTTTTTTTTAAACATATTTCTTTATTGGTTTCAGAGATGAAAGGAGAAGGAGAGAGAGATAGAAACATCAATGATGAGAGAGAATCATTTATCAGCTGCCTCCTGCACACCCCGACTGGGGATTGAGCCCGCAACCCGGGCATGTGCCCTTGACCAGAATTGAACCTGGGACCCTTCAGTCTGCAGGCCTATGCTCTATCCACTGAGCCAAGCCGGCTAGGGCTGTAGTGATCTTTTATTTCCCCTTGTGGTCCTCCTGAAAATACTTTTCATCACATACAGACAGACACAAACACACAGTAATATCTATTCTTATAAATAAATCAAACAATACAAAATATATGGCACATGTTACAATTGTCAGTCTCTCCTGATCTGATTCTTTCAGTTAACCACTATAAAATGTATTTTCTTTCCATTTCCTTGGTAAGAAATTCATTCTGGACTAATATTATTTTTTAGTAATTTCATTAGCTATTCACAGACACTTAATTTTTCTAAAGAAACTTTAAAGTATTTTAATCTAGTCCATAAAATGAAGCACAACTCAACTTTTACCAGTGTCTGGAACACACTGGCAGCCAGTCGATTTTTAGATTTTTTTTTTAATCAGCCTGTTTTAGTAGAGCTTGTGGGGCTACAAGGAAAATAAATCTACGCAACCTAGCTCACGAAAAAGGGGATTTGTCAACTCTAAGTCTTCAAGGCCATGATAAAAAGTGGAAGGGAGTTTGCCAAAATATAATAACAAGACAAGCACTAAACTGAGACAGAGTTTCACTAATGATTCATCTCTCAAATTGAACTAAATTATTTAACAACCCGTTTAGAGGTCCTGGAAACCAAAATGAAAATGACAGAACTACTATCCTTGTGATGCTCACTGTCTAATGGGGAAAGTGGGATGCAGAAATAATGTGACTTATAGGGTGTCACATAGGTAATTCAACTGCCAAATGAAACTTACACCTCAATACATCCCTTCTACATGTGCTTCCAAACCCTGTTAACTTTATAAGGTTGCTCTGTCTTTATCTATTCATTCTGTTGCTTGATTTCAGTCCCAGAAGAAAAGGTGTCCTTCTTATCAAAGCTAACCTATGACTCTTAATCTCATTTCTCCCATCTCTCTCTTTTCATATTTAAAAAAAGTACCATTCTATTCATTCTGAAATTTATATAAAAGAAAAAAAATGTGGGGGGAGGGGTACGGTGGGGGGGACAGAGTGAAAGAGAGAGAACCCAATGACCCTTGACTTCTCTGTCTGACACTGTTAATCATTCCTTCTTTCTTGAAACTCTTCCCTACCTTGACTTCTCTGATAAAATACTATCATAGTTTACCCCTTTCCTCTTCCATTCATCCTCTCATGCAATGGCATAACATCTATCTCCCACTCTATAGAAGACATATTTGTTTTCTTCTCATATTATTTCTTGTCTCCTGGGTATTTTTGAATGTCTCATAAATCTTTACTTTCACCTCTTACCAATTTCAGAATCTCAGGTTCTACATATCCAACCATCTATTAGACATTGTTGCCAATACTCACCAAAACTGAAAATCTCAAGATTCCCCCTATTTAATCAAGAACATGCTCCTCCTTACTTATGTCTATTGATGATATATTCATTCTACCAATTTCCTATTCATGAAGCTTTGGCTTGACTTCTCCCTTGCCTTTACCAACCCTGCCTACCAGCACCATCATCCCATCATTCACTAGGTTTTGTTGCTTCTGCCTGAAAAGTGTCTTGCACCCAACCTTTTCTCTTTTTTTCATTTTTTATTTTTACTAGTCCCAATTTAATCCAGGCCCACAGTATCTATTACCTGGGATATTTACTACAAAAGTATTTCTAGACTCCATGATGGACTGGAATTCAGTTATAGAGTGTGTGGCATGTAATACTGTGTGGTTAAGAGTTCAGATGTCTACTTACTTATTCACACGTCTATTTTAAGCACCAAGAAGTTGCTGGGTAAAGTTCTAGATTCTGGGGATTCAGCACTGAAAAAAATAAAATCAAGAAAGTTCATGAACTCATGGAACTTATATTTTAGTGGCTATATCTGGGTTTGAATCTTGGATCTAACATTTTTAGATTTATGATCTAACCTTTCTAAGCCTATGTAGTTTTATCTGTTTAAAAATGGGGGGAGAGAGGGCATGGGATATATTTACATACAATGTAGGCTCTTTCAAGATATAGAAATTAGATAGGCTAATAGTTCATGTGATTCATCCATTATGCATTAGATCTTTTTTCTGACATGTATATTTTGTTCTTTCATAAGCTTGCTTTACCCACCTCTTATCCCACATATTAGGGTTCATTTTGTTTTGGCCCATAATCCTCTTTCCAATCTTTATATATAAAAGGCTAATATGCAAAGTGTCCCCGAAGGAGTTTGACCAGGAGACTGGGAGTTCTATTGCTCACTATAATGTGCACTAACCACCAGGGGATGGTGCAGAACAAAGGAAGGTCCCAACTGGCAGCCAGCAGCTGGGGAAAGGAGGCCCCAGCCAGCAGCCGGAAGGCCCTGATTGACCCTAATCGCTGGTTTGGCCTAGGGACCCCTACCCATGCACAAATTTTGTGCACCAGGCCTCTAGTTTATTACATGAAGCACAAGCTACACAATTTTAGTATTTGCTCTCTTTTGTCATTCGGAAAAGTTTTTGAGTTTGTATCCATACTTTTTTAAGTATGAATCAGAACATAAACCACAAAAGGTATAAAGATTCTTCATCTTGGAATAAATTAAGAATAGTAAAAAATATGAAAATAACTAGGTTTCACTTTTCTTTGTAATTTTTTATCCAAACTCAAATATGTTTTTCTTCCCCAAATTAAGTTTTAAAATGAAAAAAAAAATCTCTCTCACTCACTCTTGCTCTCACTCACTCTTTCTCCATTAGAAACTAAGAAGAAAGGATCTTATTCAGATCTTTACTATATTTCTGGTTCATATCCAGTGGACATGAGTAGAAAGCATTCATCCAAACAATAATTATTGAGTGACTTTAAAGTATCAGATACTCTTCCCAACTCTAGGGAAGTACTGGCTCCTGCTCTTGTGAAGCTTGCATTCCAAGGTATGAAGCACTAGTTCTGCTGCAGCTACTGGGGTAGTGATAGTAGCCTACGTGTGAATACAGATGTTACAGAAGATATTGGAGGTAATCTAGACACTGTCCAGCCTAGTAGAGAAATATGTATACTTGTCTTTCATTCCATCTTTTCTTTTTCTTTTTCCAAATATGTTTTTATTGATTTAAGAGAGAGTGAGAGGGAGAGAAATAGAAACATCAATGATGAGAGAGAATCATAGATTGGCTGCCTCTTGCACGCCCCCTACTGGGTATGGAGCCCACAAGCAGGGCATGTACCCTGACCTGAAATTGAACCGTGACCTTCTGGTTCATGGGTCAATGCTCAACCAATGGCCAGGCAATTCCACCCTTTTTTGGATACCTTCAGCAATAAGGCACTCAGTATTTCACCCTTTCCATTTTTAATAGGTTCCAACATTAAAAGCTCTCATATTTATTCTTGCTTTTCCAATATTTAAAGGTAGCTTTATACCTTTTCTTCAACTTTCACAGTGACACAGCCCCTAAATTGAGCTAAAAACACCCAATCTTTTATTCATTCTAAATGTAATATTGTTATCAATATTGCCAATATGACTCCAAGATTCATAACTATTTAAAATGGTTTCTACATATAGACTGGCTCAGAATATAGTGGACCATTTCTTCTTATTTTGGTTCAAGCATTTCATGGTTGAAATCATCCTAAATGCCTTGGTCATCTTAACTGTTTGCTTTATATTAAACCTTTGTGTCCATAGAATGTTTCTGATCATGATTACTCTATGGCCTTACAGCTAAATCTGAGGGATGGTGAAAGCAGGTTAAGCCGCAAGCCCTTGTGATTTTATATCATTTCTTGAGATTAAGTACAGAGTTACATGACTTAATGATTTGCATTTTAATTTATCAAAATTTAGAACGTCCTTCAAGCCCAGAGCCAAAAGTGGAGTTTCAAGCTTACAGGAAACCAAACAGTTCTATAATCATTTAAATAAAATTTCTGGCACTGTACTCATGTGAACAAGAACATTATATTAATATATTATTGTTATGCCATTTGAAATATGGATGTTTCCTGGCAGGTAGGCTACAAAAACAACAGATTATACCTAAATATTTTACCACTTCTTGGAGAAAGCTGATTTCTTTCATTTACATCCTGAATATTTGTTTTATATAAATAGATTTTTATTCCATTCAGTTGAAATAATTTGGAAGTTATCGGATATGCTGAAGAACTTGGTTTCTAAACTTTTAGAAAGATCCAAAAAGTCTCAGATCACCACATTATAATCAATGATCAACATTTATTCATTATAAAAGTGAAAACAAATATATACTCCTTTGAAAAATTATAAAACATAATTAAGTCTTTATTTCTAACTAAATTTTTTTCAAAAGTAGGGGGACTCGAAAATATAGGATATGGTTCTAAGTAAAATTATGCCATTGTTGAACCCAAAAGCAAAGGACATATAAAAATGTACAGAAGAAGAAAAAAGTAGTTTTCATATATGCATGACTATCAGTTTAAGAATTACAGATAAAAGAGCAGTCAAAAGAAATTTTAGAATTCAATAAATGTTTAGAAACTTAAGACAATTAATGAGTTTAAATTTTTTAATTTTGAAATTCTTATTTAATGAGAAATAAAAAGCTAAAATAATGGCAATATTAATTATAGTGTTTACAAAGGCTTTGGAATTTTAAATATGCCTGGGCCTTCTTAAAGCACATAAAATTAAAATGATGCAGTCACAATTTGTTTCTTAACTGTTTTATATTCAGTAATTTTTAATGAAGCAACTAAATTAGGCATAACTTAGTACAGCTTTAATGCAGTTGTGATGAATCTATTTTACTTGATTAAAAATGATAAAACCAGGGAGCCTTAAATATTATCTTAAAAGATTAACGACTGTGTCAATTACAAATCTAGATGAAAGGTATTTATAAGGGAATAACTACTCTGAACAGTAACTTCCTTTTGTTCATTTCATTTAATTAAAGACTCAATCAACTTTCATTCTTAATACTAAAAATTTTCCTAAATTACACAGTGGCCGGGCTAAGTCAGTGTAACACTAGAGAAGATTCAGCAAGTAATCCATTTTTTATTTAATCGGGGTAGGTAATGAACTACTTAGCAGTTTAGAGCGATCTAATTAACTAAATAATCACCAATTCTACATTGCATTTTGTGTTACATGACATAATATGAATAAATGCCTAGTAAAAATCAAATTATACAGGAACCTAAATGATGATGAGGCCTGCTCTGCTAACAGGTACACTGAGTAGAAGCCTCAATTCCTTAAGACTGAGTCCATGAAGCAAATATTTTTATCTGTCTTTGAGGATGACCAATTCACCAAAGTATTTACAAAGTTTCCAATTGTAGAAAACAGATGTGATCATCTGTAGGATATGTTTATTTTGTCTAATGAAAGGGGGAAACTTGCAAAGGAACAGTTTTTATCTATTTACCTAAGGAATACGAATAACTTTACCTACGTTTAATTGCCAATCTCCTCTAAATAGGTAAATGTCTTCTCGGAGCAATTATAATGAGCAATTCCTCCCTCCTAACGCCCTGCACATGATCAAATAAACAGCACCAAACCCTCTGGCCTCAGCTTTTTGCCTTCTCACTAAGGTAGCCACACCTGCAAACTGGGGCGATTATCCTTGAGTTATGTAGCCCCACACCAGGAGATTCTCCAAATGCTAATACAAATCCATTTCTTTGGTGAGAGAAAGCATTAAAAATGTTCATTTATCTTTAAAAAAGGAAGAGATCTCAGGATTTGGGTTTTGCTTGGTTTTTAAGTTTGGGAGCAGGGAGCATCTGAAAAGTGGTTTTAAAGGAAGCAGACTGGGGCTTGCATAGGACTGCATTTTGGTGGAGCTCAAAGTGAGGAAAGTTGATTTGCACTGTGCTACCACTATCACGGAAGCGTCGTGCCCTGGAAACCCTCGCCAGACAGGAGGAGTGCACAGAGAAGGACTCTGCTGAGCGCTGCCTTAAATTCAAAACTAACTCTCCGAGGCCCACAGGCTCTGCCAAAGGGGAGAGTCCCGCGTCTCTCGCCTCCGAAGGGCCGGCCAGCGCCCCCTCCCTCCTCCTGGAATCGTAAGTGAATGTCACCTGCTCATCTGGCCGACTCTCTCTGTGGGTCCTGCTCGTCCTCTGCACAGTGAGGACCGTCTCTATTGCCCATTTCCAGCCTTGGCCGCCTTCAGCTCGTGTCCTTAAGCCCCGCCCCTCGCCACCCATCTGGTCCCCTCCCCCGCGGTCCCAGCCCCTCCGAGCACTACCGCGCGCTGATTGGCCATGGCGCTGACAGGAGGCGGGGCCTGGAAGTCCCGGCCAAACCCGCCCCCGCGTATAAGCCCCTTCTGGGCTCTCTCTTTCCATCTCTCTCCTCTCTCTTTCTCTCTCGCTCCCTTCCTCCCTCTAACTGAACAGTGAAAATTCACATTGTGGATCCGCTCACAGGCACAGATGTCTTGTGAAAACGCACATGCTCTGCCATCCACACCTCCTTTCTTTTCTTTCTGTTTCCTCTTTTTTTCTTCCCCTTGAGTCTTCTCCCTCTTCTTTGTAACTAACAAAACCACCACCAACTCCTCCTCCTGCCGCTGCCCTTCCTCCTCCTCCTCAGTCCAAGTGATCACAAAAGAAATCTTCTGAGCCGGAGGCGGTGGCATTTTTTTTTTTTTTTAAAGCAAGCACATTGGAGAGAAAGAAAAAAAGAAAAACAAAAGCAAAACAAAACCCAGGCACCAGCCAGGCAGCACATTTTTTTTTCACCTTTCCTGAAAACAAACAAACAACCAAACAACCATCAAAACAGTCACCACCACCATCATCAAAACTGTTAACCCAGCAGCAGCGGCGGCGGCGGCAAACGTCACCCTCCGGCCACGGCGTCCGCCTAAATGGTGTTCTCAGCGGAGCAGCTCTGCGCCGACCACCGTCTCCACTCGTGCTGAGCAGGATTTTGGGGCTCTCCGGGGTTCGGGCTGGGAGCAGCTTCATGACTACGCGGAGCGGGAGAGCGGCCACACCATGCGAGGTAAGCGAGCCCGCGGCCCCTGGGGCTCTATGGGCAGCGAGGCTCCACGGGTCCGGCCGACTCCCGCCCGATGGGGAGCCGGGTAGGGGCGTGCACCCAGCCGGAGGGGACGAGGTTGGCGGGACGCGGCCCGGACTTCGCGTGCTCAGGTGGGCTCCGAAGGGCCTGGGCGTGGAAAGTTGTGGGGAGGTGTTGTTGCCTCTTGGGAGTTCTGGAGGGACGCGGGAGGGCGCTTTTTGGAGAGGGGGGCGACTCCAGTTGCTCCTTCCCGGCCCTTGAGTGGCACTGAACATGTTTGCTAGTAGCTCTCGGGGCGGCAGCGGACGCGGGATGGAGGGAGAGCCG